>NC_092697.1:832500-1042500 GCF_964275005.1 Diadema setosum | reverse complement strand
AGATCGAACGGTGAAGAGAGCCAGTAATGGGGGTGATACGAGTTGTTGCTACGGAAACATACGTCAGAATCCTGTATGTTGGTGTAATGCCATCCAGGCAGAACATTTCAATCACTTCAAGCCTCTTCCAATGTTGGGACAAACAACTCAAGGCTGGAAACCATTTAGATGTGACAGGGGTCATGTCAAACTTGATGACATTATCCCCATCTAGTATCATCACGTCTGTTCGTCTGATAGTAATTGCCAACCGATAATGTGCCTATTAACAACACGCCGCCGGAGCGATGTATGGATCAGGCCTAACTGTTTGACAGTCAGCCTGCAATATTCTGTTACCATGGACACTTCTGACCAGTGACACCCTCTTTTTCATGGGGGCATCCCACGAGACCGACACCCACGAGTCATACGGTCCACGAGACCGACATCAATAATAGGTCCATGAGTCATACAGCCCACGAGTTATACGGCTCAGGAGTCATACAGCCCATGAGTTCGACACTACGCACAAAAGGCTCATGAGACCGACACTAAACAAACATAGCCCACGAGACCGACACTAAGCAATAAAGGCTCATGAGACCGACACTAAGCAAAGAAAGCCCACGAGACCGACAGTAGGCAAAAAAGGCCCACGAGACCGACACTAAGCTAAAAAGGCTCACGAGACCGACACTAAGCAAAGAAAACCCACGAGACCGACAGTAGGCATAGAAGGCCCACGAGACCGACAGGATAAACAGTGCCATCTACATGTCAATCACCTGTACAGGGTGTTCCATGAGCGGAAAAATAACATACTGGCGGTTGTAATTTCGTCATGCCATCAATTGAAAGATGGTGACCATCTACATAATTATGAACGACATCAAACATGTATTTCTACATACTTCGGGGGGGGGGGGGTGGGCAAGTGTGTCAGGGAGTGACGTTGTTTCCAAGTAGAAAAATAGAATTAGTATTCTTCATCCCCCCCCCAAAAAAAAAGAGACAAAAAAACCCACAAATGAATTAAAAAGAGGGCAAGAACGATGTATGGATTAATTTTAGAGCTTTGATAATGCCATCGTGCTATTTTGATAGGCTTTCCCAATTCTCAGCTAGAAGATGGACAGGATATAATTTTTACCTCTTCTCTTTCCCGATTCACTAGTTACTTATTCTATTCTAGATATTCTACCCTCCTGCTTGGAAGTTTTGCAGTAAGATCTACTTGTAATTTTCTCTGTAACTATAATGTAATGCTACTGATTAAAACGTTTATATCGCAGGGATTCACCTCAATTTGTGGCTTGCGTTATTCTCCTCCAAACAGTACATTTTTTCGTGAAATACAATAGCTCTTTTCATGGATGCATCTTATTTTTTCCGAATCCCTTACGCGTCCTTAATAGACGATTACGTTATTTTTTTTTATTAATACTAATTCAACACCCTCGCAGGTTTACTATGGAAAGATCTGTCACACACTTTCACTGTACTTTGTTCGTTTTTTTCTCACAAACAAACACCAATGCAAACACAATTAAAGATCCTGATCATTTCGGGGGGGGGGGGGGGCAACTGATGGGGTTACACCCTGCCGGAGATGGCAACTCTTCTTTTCCATCTTTCATATCTTCCTATGCTATTATCAGGACACCCTATACAATTTATTGGTCTATAGGTGGCGCTGTTCATCCTGTCGGTCTCGTGGGCCTTCTTTGCTTAGTGTCGGTCTCGTGAACCTCTTTTGCGTAATGTCGGTCTCGTGAGCCTTGTATGCGTAGCGTCGGTCTCGTGGACCTTTTAAGTGTAGTGTCGGTCTCGTGGGCTTTGTTTGCTTACTGTCGGTCTCATGAGCCTTTTGTGCGTAGTGTCGGTCTCGTGAGCCGTATAACTCCTGGGCTTATTTTACTTGATGTCGAACTCGTGGGCTTTATTTACATACCCCTTTCCCGCTGCCCGTCTCGGTGAACCACCGAGAGGTTCCCCGGTGAATTCACCGGGGAACCTCTCGGTGAAAGTTTCAGTGCCGTCGTTTCACACTGCTCTCGGTGAAACTTTCCCCTAGACGGGTTTTCTGCTCGCAACGTGGGTGATCTTATGTACTTGAGTTTGTTGTGCATCTGCGATTTGGTTTTTTCGATCCCATGTTCAGCAAGTTTTCGGAGGAGGGACTCGTACGCGGGGCCAGCGTCAGCCGACGTCCTGCTCAGTTCTTCGTTCACTGCTGCCTCGCTACGTAATTGAAGTTACAATCTCTCTTCGTCTTTGGTCCACGTTCCAGCCATTTGCAAAATTCCCTCAAATTTCAGCAGTACAAAACGTCAACGGATTTCTCCTGCACACTATAAACCCAGCACTTGACGAGAAAAGCACAAAATACGAAAAAATCAAGCAAGAGGCGGACTGTATCACTATCAGACTTTACTGGAAGAGTTAAGAGCTAGACACTAGAGGAAGACGAAGAAGGGGAAGCATCAAAGCGATCAAGTACATTGTAAACCTATATCAGCTTTGTATACACGGCGTGCTAATTAAACAATACAATGCACAGCATGATGGAAAACAATGCTGTCGCTCTGTGAACGCCACATTGCACATGAAACGACATACTATATAGTGTCGTGTGTATGTTTACAAACACGAATTACTAGTACCCTGTACGTGTGGATTTGGGAGGTCGAGTGCGCGCTAGCTAGCTGAAAACGTGTGCATGACCAGAAACAAGACATGACCTTTGACATAATCTGCATATTATTTTCCCCGGTGTTTCACCGAGACAACCTTTCACGCTGGGCGCTCTCGGTGAACCACCGGGTGATTTCCCGTTGAACTATCGGTGTTTACCCAGGACGCTTCTCGGGTAAAAATTGCCCAAAATTTCATCGGTGTTTCACCTAGGCTTCCCCTAGGTTTCAACCGAGTGACCTTTCACACTGCGGGGTTCCCCGGGTGCCCCCAGGTGCCCCCGGGGAAGATTTTCTTCAGCGGGAAAGGGGTATTAGTGTCGAACTCGTGGGCTGTATAACTGGTGGGCTGTATGACTTGTGAGCTGTATGACTCGTGGGCTGTATGACTTGTGAGCTGTATAACTTGTGGGCTGTATGACTCGTGGGTGTCGGTCTCGTGAGGTGCACCCTTTTTCATCCCGGTTCACGGCGGAAGCATTGGCATGGGACACATGCTTGCAGAACATCTCAGTACGACAATATTGAATGGTGTGATCAGAAAAATAATACAAATAGGCACGTGAAAAAACGCCAACACCGAATAAATATTACAGAATTCAAAAGAGACATTGATGTCATAATACCATTGTTAAGCCTATAGGGCCTATCATAAAATTTTTGACTTCCTTTCAGAATCACATATTTTGAATATTGATATAGAAGTTTCTGCACAGTCACTGATGGATGAGAAGACTATTACAATTTGTGATTCCACATGCGTAGAACGATATGAGGAAAATATAAGGAGAATTTCACGAAATTTCATCTTAAAAAAATTCCTCGACCTGTCACTAACGTATGTTATAGGGTAAGAATATCTTCCCTGACTTCTGAAAGAGGCAAGGAAAATGCTTTTTTTTTATTAGTGGAGAAAAGGGGAAATATGTTAAATCTTATCTATATTTTCATCGTATCGTTCTACGCATGTCACAACCTGTATAGTATTCTTCTAATCCAGCAATGGCGCCACTGAAACTTCAAAAATTCATAACTTTTGGACGGATTGTCCAATTTTCATCAGACGTTCGCTGATGTGTTCTTTTTATATTACTGCATTCTCTCAATTCACATCTACATGAAGGCGCACTTGTCCTTTAATATTGTCTTTGACCCACATAAAAACTAAAAACTTTTTGACAATACTCGGCAAGACTCCATAGTAACATTGCTGAATTTAATCGTTTGAATTGTGTGAGCTATTGCCTCTTCACCTTCCATTGTTAACTTCCCCTTCTATCATTCTTTCATTATATTCTGGTCACATTTTTGTCATCTGAATTGTGCAACATGTCTTCGAGGGAATGCTCACTTGGGTTGGGAGAGAAAATCAAGAAGTCATAGTAATTCTATTTCGCTCCTTCTCTTTGTTTGTTTGAAAAGATTTTATTTTCTGCATTTCATATTTTCTTTCAGAATAACAAAAATAACAAAGGCAGGTTCAATTACACAAATACAATTCTGAAAATTTTTGACATATTACATAGTAAGTCATATTTTGTATGTAAAGACAAATGAAACGTTAAATAACATACAAAATGTTTATATGGCCAATAATGACTTAATTCACAGTACAATATATAATATATACATATGATGCAGAGGGCCGCCGTTATAAGCCGTGCTTGAACAGACGGACAGCCAGAGTTAAATTACCATTTTTTATAGTAGTACTTGAACACTAATACAGATGGGCCATGTTAAAGTGCGTGTAAATCCAGTTTTATACAATTACTTGGTAAACAGGAGTGGTGCCTGTGAGTGCGTGTGCAGGTGATGAAGTGATGAAGTGTTGATGGTCAGCACTTCTAAGAAAATGATTGGATATGTTATAATATGGGCGAAGGGTCAAGCAGCAAAGTAAAAGAAAAGGAAAAGGGGGTGGACCAAATATTGCCTTGTTGTTTGTACATTCATATCGACTCTTCAAGAACTATTTTGTGAAAATTAGACAAACCAGGGAGGTGAGAGGAATGAACTTAGACAAACTTCACAATTTCATAACTTTTTGAAGATTAATCCAAATTTGATCAAATTTTCACCGTTGTGCTTGTAAAATTGTACTATGTCTTATAAGACTAATTTTAGCTGGTCCAAAATTTCCCTTTACTATTGAATTAATCATATGTTATATACTATTGCGCAATATTGGAAATATTTTTGTTGAAGCCTTATAGCTTAAATAAGGCCATTTACCCAGAGCAATACTTTATTTGGAGCAGATTTACATTAATTAAGGTATAATGCTGACATCAACCAGGACCCTCAATGATGCTACTCCGTCAAGTGACATTTGCATCGTTCGTGAAAACAGCGGTCCAATTATTTTTGTGCATCCACAGACCTTAATGCATTTTCTTCTTTATTTTACGTAGAATAGAAGTTCTCATACTGGATAATATCTAGTACTTAATATTTCTTATCAATTTTCTTCTAAAACACGGAAATTAGGACACTGAGTATCGAATGTTTCACATTTGAATTAAAAGACAAGAAACCACAAAACAAGCTTGGTTATGTTGAGTTTTCCCTTCAAACTGATATCGTTTGCTCCTCACGGCTTTCCCCGGATTTCCTCGGAGTCCAGAGAAATTAATTTCATGTTTTTAGCCTAACAGTTTTGTTTCGAACCAATGCTTGACTTAAAGACATCGATATCACAACGAATTTCCGCCGGGAGAGAACGAGAACGTTCAATGAACGTTCCTTCTTGTTTTGTTTTGTCCCGTATAATGAATTAAATGTTAGGAGGAAATTTCTTCAACCATGGGTCCAATGTAGTTCGGCATGGTTGGCTGACAGCTAGCATCCATTAGCACATGTTTGCCAGATAATGCTTGGTGCTGACAGCGGAGAACTTTTCGACAAAGGGCACGACAACAGAAAACGAAATAAATTTAGAATGATTGGAGTGATGGGTGAAAGTGATTCATTTTGTCTTCGGCTGATAGTTCTAAGGCTACTTCCCATTCAACACATGCGGAATTTGTAGTCGATGTCTCTAGGTAAAGGATTCCTGTGGGAGGCTCGTATTTTAAGATGGTAAAAGTGGTTATCGCTACCAAATGTCACCCATTTAAACGCCAGCCCAAACACGTCAAATGCTCTCGGCCGAGTTGGCCGCGAGCTTCCTCCCCGACAAGACTGCCTGTGACGAAAAGTGAAGTTCACAAAAAGTCGAGAGTTCCGCTAGAATCACCCGAGACGGAATTAGAGCACCCAATTTTGTTTTGCATTCCCATGGCCTGGCATCTCGAATTTCATCGTCTGGTAATTCTGCATTAAATTATTGAGTCATTCATTAATGAACATCAACTCCAGCCGACTTACTTTCATCCAGGTCTACTAAAGAATGAATGATGATAAGCATGGACAAGAATCACCGAGTGAGTTTGGCAGATCTCCTCAGTCAGACGGAAGAACAAAAAACTGATGAACACCGAGGTTGGCGTATATTTTGTAGAACACAACATATACAGTGGTTCTGTTATTATAATGGTCAACAAGTCGAACCCACAGTTCGTTTTAAGGGAGGTTGTCTTTAGCCCTTTCAGATCTAAGTTTTATAGCATTGAAATTCATTTTTGCCTCTGCATGTGAATTGGCGTGCGTCTTGTAAATAGCCATCGACAATAGATGCACCGTGCTGGGTTGAGAGACGTTAGGCTAAGTTGCATGGTGATTGGTGATAGTAATACATGCTACCAGAGCCCGTCAGTAGTTTGCAAAAAGGAAGATTTGATCAAATGAGACTTCTGTTAAAAAAAAAATGCTTAAAATGTGGAGATCTATGGGTGACCGGATTTACCATATATAATACTTCCCACAAACAGTCGTGTTAGAATGCATCTTATAGAAACGGTTAGTATAACAATGTGATTTTTTTTCTGTTGTTAACCTTAAAATGACAGCATAATGATAATTATTCAAAAAAAAAAACAACTTAAGTATGTCTTAGTGTTTCTTCACCCATTATTAACATCATTATAGCTCAGTCACGAAAGTTCGACAATAAAAAGTAACAGCTGCAATTGTGACTAGTAGGCTACATTTAAATGTTTAACCTATTTTTCGTTTTGTATTCTATCAGGCGCTTCTAAGTATTATATCTAATTTGTCTGCAAAAATATCATTGGTATTAGAATAGCTGGTGCGAATTTTAGATTAAAGGTCCAGTTTACCTTTGGGAGCAGTGATTTAAAAAATGTACAAGATATCACATTTGATGCGTATGTATAGGTCTGTTGATCACAAAACATCCTACCATATACAATTTTTGCAATAAAGCATAAAATATAAGGAGATATCAGTATTTTTCTCAGTAAACCATAACTGTAGACGGTTTAGTCTGGAAGCATTCTTATTATAACTATTGTTACAGATTCAAATTTTTACAGTGGTTGTTTCTGTCCCTAACTCACATTTTAGAACTATTTTGAAGCACTAATGCTGGGTTTTTATTTCATCTGCAAATGGTAAATTATGCCTTTAATCTGCCCTTTGTTTGGAAATGAGAAATGCGAATATCATGAGACCGTTGAATTAAAATGAACAAAAGCAGCGAAAGTATTTTTCTTTTATACTATAGGACGTCCTCGTCGCCTGACGGATGTGGATTTTAAAGCTTTCTTGTTAATGAATATACATGACGCTATATCCTCACAAATAATATTTAGATTCAGGTTCAGGTTCAATGACATTCATTTCTAGCAAATATTAATATATAAGTGCAAGTAGCATGCTACTGATTTGAAAATTCTGGGGGCAAATCTCAAGAAGTAAAAAAATAAAAATGTTAAGAGTGTGCCCTTAACATAAATAAATATGACATCCCATAATATGCAGTATCACAGTAATAGAAATACAAAACTTTTATACCTGTTTTTAAATGAAGATGTGTGCTATGATTTATGTGCAATGACGAATGACAGCAAGAAATATCATAAGTCATATCAACCGAGACTTTCATGACATAAAGCTATCAGATGAACGGGATGTGCCTTGAACAAGGTATTATGCCTTGATTAAATCCAAAAGCATCAACTCTGAAAACCATGCACTCTTTCGAGCCCTCATGGGATTCCAAATATTACTGTGACTTATGCTTTTCTTACAATCTGCTTTTGTTTATAAATGCTTCATATTGCTCTACTGATATAGATTTACTGAGATTGTTTTCTTGAAATAAATGTTATTGCCCCTATTGTAACAAGATAGCGAAGCTAAAATCAAATGAATTCATTTGATTTTAGCTTCGCTTTTGATTAATCAAAAGAAGGAATATAACCAGATCATAAAAGTGACAACCAATCACAAAATCATAATTCTTTCACTTGCTTTCGTTTTATCTATTTTTAATGATTATTGATAATGCAGGAGCAATTTGAATATAAGAGATATAGACCTACAAGAGATGATCACTCTCTTGTAACATAGTTTAAAAGGTTTCTCGTAACACTACTGGAATCTGCGTCCGACATTCTCAGAAAGTGGAAACGTTTTAAAGATATTATGAGTTGATCCCCATTTAATTTTCACAATACACTATAAATATCCACGAAAAGGGAGAGGTTTAATAACATTACGCTTTCTTAACTCGTAACTCGCCAAAGTCACAATTTTACACCATATAATGCACGCAAATCCCATAGAACAACAATTTGTCTGGCATAAAAAGAGTTAACGTTCAAATAGCATTTTATGGATGCTAATTGGGTTCATTGTTAAAGCTTGCTCATTATTTTGCCCTTCCATTTTGAGCACTGAACCCCATGTACTCTTCGACAAAATCAGTGACGAATGAAGGGACAGAGCAGATCGAGACAAAATAAGGAAACTCTAAATAATATGGAATTGATCAGGAAGAACGTTTTTCCTTCTAAATAAAAGATGAATGAAAGACTGTCGAAAGTACAGCATTATCAAGTCTCCTGTCTCCAGCGGGCATGTAACAATTTACTTCCCGCCTCCCCTGCCCAGGCCACCCGCCCAGCGATGGTAGCGATCGGTGTCCGCGTCCCATGTACAAGCAATCAAATAGACCTTAATCATACCAGATCACTGCTGGGATTTCCCCCGCTCCCTTCCCCGGAGGGATGACATTGTGGAACGTCTTCCCCTAGTTTTTATTTTCGAAGGAATGGGGGCCCCTGCCGGCGATATTGTGCGCGGGAATTTATTATGCTTGGGCAACGGTTTGTGATGGTCCTGTCTCGGTGCTTGGCAAGAACAACAAAGTTCGTGACTTGAGAGAGAGAAAAGGTGATGAGTCACGGCCAAGGAGCAACTTTTTAGCCGGAGAACTGGACAAGGTTTGTTTGTAGGAAACCCGGTCTCACCCTCGGGCAATGTCTGGCATTTTTGCTCCATTTTCCCCTCTCTGTGTTCCTAAATCTATATCATCCGATTCATCGCTGCCATGAATCCCAGCTCTATGCCCCAGACGGCTGCACACCTGGGCCTTGGTCTCATCCATCGCGAAACAATGTCTGCGGCGGGAAGGAACTCTTGCGCAGCAAACAGGGGTAGTTCTCAATTTGGAAGCGAGCCAACGAGAATGACAGTGTGTGGGACTAGGGGAGAAGACGTTAAACACAATGGCGGATGAACTTTTTACCGTGCTTGAGTTAGTGTCACTCTGAAATGTCTGGTCTGAAGGAACAATTCAATTATAGTTTCCGTTTTCCGGGTGAGTGGCATTTTGTAGGTCTGTCAATCAATGGAATGATTTATGTATTATATTTAACTAATCGGACTATAGCCATGGTCGGCAGAAGATGATGACAGATGTGGAATATAATGGAAGAAAAAAAAAAAAAAAGGAAGAATCAAACAACCTCAAGCAGTGACGTCAAGCTGCGCTCGGAATAGAATAGAATAGAATAGAATAAAATAGAATAGAATAGAATAGAATAGAATAGAATAGAATAGAATAGAATAGAATAGAATAGAATAGAATAGAATAGAATAGAATAGAATAGAACAGAATAAAGAGCAAAGTTGCCAAATCATAAGATGGATGATGAATATGGAAGACACATATCAGACAATCATATCAATAACATATTATATTAAATCAATTCATCAATTAATCAATTGGCTATGTTTGCAAATCTTCCACTGGAACATGAACATCAGATGAAAATCGACACAAGAATACTACTGTGCAGTGTTTGAGGTTTAGCTCCAAATTACATGAAAGCATTAAGTTTTTATATAATGACACACTTCATGATTATGTGGAACAGGCATCAGTAAAATAAAGTGAAAAGAGATGTTCATCAAATAAGATTCATATATGTTTAAGCTGAAACTATTTTCATCTAATTTTATCCGCATTCATGACAAGGAAAACTGTGTAATCAACTTTGTGTTAACATTTTTTTTTTAACATATTGTCAGTTTTATTTCTTGTAACACTCAAATGGGGCCTACATCGCAAGGAAACTTCGGCATAGACAAAATTGAACTTAAGTGGTTTAAATATTACGTAATAGGGAGAGAGCAGTGCGTTTCTTTTAGAGGCAAGAGATCCGATTTTCTCCCCGTTCAAACAGGAGTCTCACAGGGTTCAATACTAGGGCCATTGCTCTTTTGTATGTTCATCAATGATGTTCCTAACTTAAACTTTAGTTCTTGGACTAAAGTATCTCTTTATGCAGACGACACGGCAATATTTCACCCAGGACGTGATGCTTACAAAGTACAGGAACAACTACAAGCAGACACTCTACTCCTCAGTAAATGGTTTTCAGATAATGGTATGATTGTTAATTTAGAAAAAACGAAAGTCATGTTATTCAGACCTCGCCGAGGAAAACAGAGACATTCTTTTCAAATTTGTATGAATGGCAGGCCTTTGGAAACTGTCACGAGTCTCAAACACCTTGGGGTAATCTTTGAACAAACTCTTGACTGGTCTCCCCACATAGATGAAGTAGTCATGAAAATTTTTCGTTCTATTGTGTGTATACGAATAATCAAATCGTGTTTGACACGTAAAATCATGAATCAGCTGTATTTTTCTTTCATACTTCCGCATATTGATTACTGTTGCGCTGTATGGGGGTCACTAACAAAGACAAATTTAAACAGATTGCAACGCTGTCAAAATAAGTATGCTCGTGTAGTATTGAATGGAGGTTATTACATGTCAGCGCAAGCTCTTATACCTACTCATGCTCTCAAATGGCAGTCAATTGAACAAAGAATTCAATATCATTACTGTGTCCTGGTGTACAAATTGTTACACAATTTAGCCCCACCGTACATAGTTAAACTTGTGACCAAACGCCCTACTACTGTGACTTATACAACTCGATATGCCTTTTCTTGCCAATGACATATACCCAAACCTAGAACTGAATATAAGAAATGCTCCTTCACTTATGCTGCAAGCAAATCATTTAATGAGTAACCCATTTTTATTCAAACAGCCTCCTCATTGCAAACATTTAAGAATCGTGTACGCCAACACCAGTCTCTCATTTGATACGAAGCCTTTGCACTAGCTATGAATTTATTCAGATATCTATTTCTCCGCTCGTTTTATGTTCTTTCTTATGTGTTTTATGCTCTTACGAACCGATTGTTCTTTAGCTGTATCATATCTATGTTCGTTTTGTTCTTGTTTTTTTTTTATTGTGTGCACATGCAATGTAATGTATATCAACGCAGGGCTCCCTTGTAAAGCAGGCCTTTGTGGCACTGAATGGGACTACCCTGCTTTTAAAGAAGACTTAATAAATGAATAAAAATAAATAAAAGTTCTGTTAACATGGTTAGAGTGTTTTCACCAAATACACTTGTGTTGTCGATAATCTTTATTTTTTCTCCCAAGGTATAATGTCCCATGACTGTTTACTTTAAATGCCTATATAGCATCACCGAACAATATGCCAAGTGAGGTTTAATATGTTTAAGCAGCGTCTCTTTGCAAGCAGTTCATTTTGATATTATGATCAGCAGATCCTATTTACATAGATAATGTTGCTATTTGAAGGAATTTATGTTATCCAGATCGCTATTTTTCGGCTAGTTCTTTTGTAGTTTGCATTCTTCTTTTTTTTTTCCGCAAAGCATACGTGCCACAGTGGTGTGCGGATAGACGACCTAGAAATGCACACTCAAACAAACAAAATTATTTCATTACACATTTAATCTGATCTCATTTTACATCTTTACTTTTGCTTGCACTTATACTTTCTGTTTATACTTTGAACACATTGCTGCTTCATAGTGCATTAGCTCTAAATATCACAGTATGACCTGTAATATGTTATTCGAGGGAAAGTGACATCAGTTTAATAAGAATAGTCATAACTGTTGTTGTTATCACTGGTTTTTTTTAAAGACTAGTCAGTGTCCTGACAACTTACCATCATAATGTTTGTATCACTTATAATAAATTTGTTTAATATGTGATTATTTCGGTAGACAATTCAGGAATATTGAAATAAAGAACCATCAATTAAGAATCTGGACTGAAGCTCTGTTTCGGAAGTTATGACCGGAGTTAATTAGCAAAGCTGTTCCTCCATTGACTAAAAAGTGTGGAGAGGCTAAATGGTGACAACAGGATAATTTGCAAATTGCAATGTACTATTTTGTAAGAAACATAATCACAAAATCCCCAAATATAATGAAAATGAAATTATGGTAAGGCAAAATTTTGGGAGAAAAATCAAGAAAATGGAAGAGAGATAAGAATACATCGACAGAACAGGAGAGAAAGAGAGATACAGACAGAAAGCTGAAAGAGAACTGTAATTCTGAACATTAGAAGACAGGAGAAAAGAGCAGAACATAACTGCTTTGAGAAGAGAACGGACAACACGAAGAAGGAAAGTAGCTTTCACTTCAGATAACCTCACCGAATACCACGTATCATAATGTCACTCATCTTTCAAAGCGTTTTAGGATATTAACACTGACAGATTTCGGAAGGGGCTAATGTAACGTATATTATACGTCTTGAACATCGAGCGTTGCAGCCAAGTCACCTCTGCTTCGGTCATCGCACGCCCGCTTACCTGTTGTCCTATTCCATTAACTGCGGTCCTGTCCGCGTGCGAATGATTTCAAGTTTGCGATTTGACGGAATAAAATAGAGTGAAAAAAAAAGAGAAGAAATGTCCACACGTGGCAATTGCTCGATGAATGATAAGCATGACATCTCTTCACACTTCAGTAGCATTTTAAGGCGTATAAACACGTCCAAAAGAGACCATGTCTGTCATAACCGGAAGTCTGGCAATTCCATTTAGCTCACTGTTCATCTTTCTCTCATCAGGGTCCTGGGAGCTGGAAAGACGTGCGGCTCTTTCTCAGGAGGGTTGTGTGTGTATTTTTGATCGCAATTATCCATCGTCGAATGAAATTCTGATTCCATAGACTGTCACTGGTGCATAGAGAATTCTGTGTGATGTATGTTGTCACAATAAAAACCTGCGCAAATTCATCTTGTAATGACGATAAAGATGATATTTCCATCATCGACATATATTACAATAAAACAACTTTTACATGCCCGCTGGAGACAGCAGACTTGGTAATATTGGACTTCCGACAGAGTCTTTCATTCATCTGTTATTCAAAAAGAAAAATCACGTTAAAGAAAGAATTCTGTGATTTGCTAGTACAAGTACTAACCGATCAAATATATAATGCGTGTTGTAAATATCATGTTTGTGTGCTGTCCATAGTGTTTGACATGAAGGTATAGACACCTTGGCCCGAATTCACGAAGGTGGTACAAACAAAACCATGGTTTAAACCATGGACAAAAACCATGGAGTGCCAAGTGTCGCATGGAATATTTCGTCACGAAATCAGTCATTTCGTCGATGAAATTATTATTTTGTAACAAAATGACAACATTTTGTAACTAAATGAACATTTCGTCCACGGAATGATAATTTCGTTAACGAAACCTGTCATTTTATCGACGAAATGACCAATTTCGTAACGAAATATTCCGTGCGACACTTGGCGCTCCATGGTTTTTGTCCATGGTTTAAACCATGGTTTTGTTTGTACCACCGTCGTGAATTCGGGCCTATACGGTTGTTCTAGAGTGGGTTATTATTTAGATCTTTCTTCTGATTGAATAATTTTTAAATGTCCGAGGACACCTTTCCGAGGATCCATCGTTCTTGTCATAGTGATTTTGCTTTGACTTTTCTTTTCTATATTACTTTCTGGGCAGTCCGGGGAAGCGAATATTGGAATGAAATTATCATAAACAAAATTTCATTATTCAATTTTTAGGAATATTTTGACATTCATTCTCAACTGAATAATGCCAAGCATATCAACAGACTATAAGTACCTTTAAGTATGTGAATGATGCGAACACATGGCTTTGCAAACATATGGCAGAGATGGAGCAAATTTGATTTTTAAATTCACTGCGAGGTAACTTTTTATGCAATAAAAACAAGAACGAAAGATGATAACTGTTATCTTACTTAGCAAATACTTCAAACTGTCTTTGATCCTGCTTCAGGATGATTGAAGCAAATACATCATCAAAATATCAGTTCAAGGACACTCGTGACGATGGCTTGATAAAGATCTCCAAACGTACGACAGCGGTTATTCCCCGGCTCGGGTCACTGGCCTTGAGAACGGTTCTCAGGTGAACAGCGCCCCGAGGTGTACCGGGGGACGCGGTGACGGCACACCGATGGAAGGATGTTCGCTGAGTGTCAACGCAAGAGAAGCGTTCGAGCAGCAAATAAAGGGTCACTGAACTTCAGTGGGAGAGAGGGAAGACGACCGAGGAGGAAGGCGGGGGGGGGGGGGGGGGGGGAGGGGAGGGACGGGGGGGGGGTGGTGAAGGGGGAAAGAAAATTACAAGGGGCGGAGAGAAGGGCTGGTGGGATTGCAGAGGAATTGATTTTAAGGTATGCAGGTAAAAATTTGAACCGTTACAATACTACAAGATGAATTTTGTGATTGTGTACAACCCAAACCTCTTTTCTTTTCTTTTTTCACCCCAAGTGTCGGAAGAACTTTTTGTTGCTTTGAGAGGTTGCACATAAAAATGGAAAAACATAAATCAAAGAATCCCAAAAATGCCCCTTTGCAAGTAAAGTTTCTATAGGAAACGATACTACCTTTCTCATTTATATATATATATATATATATATATATATATATATATATATATATATATATATATATATATTCATATATTCATATGTAGGCCTGCAGAAACAATTTGTTTAAGGCTTTTGTCAATTTGTCCTTGCTCACCATCAGTGGCCAGGCCAAGTAAAAATAAAAATCTTAATGCCAACTCCAGCTTGAATGATTGGACCATACGTTATTGTAGGCCTACGTGTCAACTCCAGCTTGAATGATTGGACCATACGTTATTGTAGGCCTACGTGTCAATCTGACATCACTTTACCATGTTACACTTGAAACTCTCTAGGTTAAAGCTCTTAAAGCGTTCAGAAGAAAATAATGGAAGGGGGTTTCTTGACACGGCATCGGATAAACACCAGACAGCGAGACGGACTGAATTCCGATTATGAGTTTTTGATGGAAATTACATTTGCCGAGCATCCTTCCACGGCGTGACGTCATGCATCCCTTCAGCATCAATCACAAACCATGGATGCCAGCTCACCTGTGAGACGAACTCTCAGCCACCTCCTCGGCCTTCTTCTCTTCCTCCTCCTTCTCCTACTCATAGAGGTCATTGACCACAAAGTGACAGAGGTCACAGCTGGGTGGATGAACGCTACCAGGCCATTGCTGGGATAGCGTGGTTCGGTATCATATACGCTGGTAGCATCCATACATATTGGAGAATATTATCTATTCACACGCACACATACTGCAGAATAAATACACATTAAAAAAAAAAAACACGTCGCAATTACTCACATGTCTGTTGTTGGGATGATATGTGTCTTGTCTGCATTTATAGTTCTAGAGAAATGGGTTTTTTTTTGTAGCTCATTTACCTTTTTACTACTCGAATGTAATACCTATCAGTTTGAACGTACCTTTACTGCTGCATGGGACCCCTGTCTGTGAGCTCTTCTACTCTTGGAGTTTCATTACGATACTCTGTTTTGAAAGAGCACTTGATTTATTACTTCTTTCAGAAGACACTCAGGGGGATTAATACACGATATTAACTTCAATATAATCATGTCAGTAGTAAAGTCGAAGGAACGTACCATTTTTACAAAACATTTCTTAATATCGTTGCCCTACTGTGACATCACGAATTGTTGAAGTTTTCTTATGCAGCTTATGACGGCACATAAATTAACCCAAACTTTCAAAATCCATAACCACTTTTGAATGGGTTGTCCGATTTAACTCAAACTTTATCTGCACTATACAGAATCCACATGCATATTTGAGGTAAATTACTCATTAAGTATAATAGCCATAGTCTAACATCAAATTATATCTCATTGCACCGCTTGGAGTAACGAACCTTCGGACTAACGAACCTTCGGACTAACGAACCTTCGGAATGACGAACCTTCGGACTTACCTTCAGACAAAAGAAGCTTCGGATGACGAAGCTTCGGATTAACGAACCTTTGGAATGACGAAACTTCGGACTAACGAACCTTCGGATTATCGAACCCTCGGACAAGCGAACCTTCGGATGAAGAACCTTCCGATTAACGAACCTTCGGAATCACGAACAACAACCATTTATTCAGTGATTGGCAAGTATTTATAAAATCAAATGTACTCTATGATGGGCCATCTTCCAGTCAAGCTTAACTTATGAGGATCTTCTCCTGATCCTGCATTTCTAAATTATTTTGTCAAGACTTCATTCAAGGTGTTTCCTCTCATAGTATTTCTTCAGTCTGACATTGCATTATGTATTCATTTTAAGCGTGTTTCGTATGTGACGTGTTTCCTATGTTTTTAATACGATTATCATGTATAATGATATAATTCGTAAATCATGCCAACACTTTGTTAACTTCAGTCATTCTGTTATATAAATGGAATGCAGAAATGAAACTAGACTGAACTGAACTGAACTGAACTATAAAATTGTATAAGTGAGAAAGGGGTGAGAAAAGGGGGGAGGGGGTAGGAAACTCATGTCTGCCTTTTTCTGACGGCTACTGACGTTACAGAATCATAAATAACCTTCTACACACTTAAACGTGTAATGGACGCATTGTGAACATCGAAAAATTAAAGCTTATAATGATATTATGATACAACGGTTTTCGCAAATACCCGATACCCCAAATTACCTGAATCTTGATAATGAACCTTTCACAGCTCAATACTCAAAGTCATTGACTTATCAGTCAAGACCTGTTGTACAGTGTTTCACATTCTGTAAAATGTTTTTACTTTCAGCGTAAAACTCATGCATGGTTATGGCCATTAAGGAAGGAAGAAAAACATTTGTTCTGCAATGATCATGTGAAAGATGGTAATGACTATGGCAGAAACTGCTGATCGTACGATGGAAACCGATACAAACATTAGCAGTGGTGTTTGTATCATCCTATACTGATATTTCGAAATCTTTGACACATTAACCTTTATTCTTTGAGCTTCGCGTAGAGTGCTCAATTGGACATATCCGTTTCTCTATTGCTTAAACATGATCTGTTTATGATAGCAAAAGCAATTGATATCTCAACCCAACATCGGAATATCAAAGGTAAATGACACCACTTGTAATTAACGAGTAGTAATGATAGGGGTTCTTATTCATTACTCTTCATACATAAAGAGTTGCAATCCTATTTCACCAGAACAATAATCGACAAGTCTTTATACATATTTTCTCAGTTGACTACAGAATATGTTAACCTGTCTATATTCTTCAACCAAGTTTTGTGATTTGGTGTTCTATTTTCCTATAATACTCGTTGATATTCATTATTTACCTTTCATAAGGAAGAGTAAAGTATTATATCTTATTTGCGACCTTTGATGTTTACAGATAAGTATTTATTTCACTTGCAGAATTTTCTAAAGTCTCATAAGTATTGTTAATTTATAACTTATTCTTAGTTTCGCAAAAACATGTCAGACGATTAGAGTTCCCATTTTTCCTTCCAATTGCCAAATCTGCAATGCAGGAAATAGAAATTTAAATGTAGTGCCCTTCCCATTAAAGAAGAAATCCGGACTAGTAAAAAGATATTCTGAAAACGAGAGTAAAAATTTCTATGCAAAAACAATGAAAATTTGTTCAAAATCGGGTGAAAAAGAAGGAAGTTATGAAATTATGATGCTTCCCTGATCCTCACGAAACAGTTCTTGAAAATTGATATAGATATGCAAATAGTGCACTAATGATACCTTCCCTCAAACTTGCCTTACAATCTGTGCATAAAATTTCCAGGGTTTTGTTGTTGTTGTTGTTGTTCAAATACAATCATGCCTCAGTCGCAAATACTGATAGATCCGAATGAATGAATGAACATTATGACCAAAGCTATTCAACAAGGAATAACATTATATTTTACACTTCCATAGCATTTTATTTTGTACACGATCAAGGGAAAATTGTGAGGTGATGACAAGTCATCAACTCACTCATTTACATATTCATATGGACTGTTCGAGAGCTGCTTCTCAAAACTTAGGGAATCTTTGACATTTCATAACTTCCTTATTTTCAATCCGATTTTGACCAAATTTTCATGGTTGTGCTTGCCATTGTTTTACTCTTTCTTTTCAGACTAACTTTTATCTGGACCAGAATTCCCCTGTACAGATACTGACAAGATGATTGTTTCCGGCAAATTCCCAATGTTGATTGCGTACCAAATAATGTTTCAAAGCCTTTAAGGAGGCGCGCTGGCCTTAACTGTATTTTAAGGATACAGGAAAGCGAGGTGACATAATACAACATGTAATACTGGTAGTATCATTGTGATTGAAAGTAACCTTTGAAACTTTAGAAGCAAGATAATTGGGTCATTCATATTCTTTGATAAATTTAAAGTAACCGAAAGTAATCAGGGTGTGTTTATACACTATAGTCTCATCATATATCTAACTGGTAGAATTTCAATCTGAAAGAGGCATGCATTCAGTTTCTTAAAAAAGTTTAAGCTTCTACCAACCTTTAATTGTAGTGGGCAAGCTTTCGTCCTACTCCTACTCCTGGCCAATCTATGGTCCAGTGATCAACAAAGACAGGCAACGGCAGCAACTTGACAACTCTTCACTGCATAAGGCTTGAGAAAGTCCTCAGGAGTAGGACGAAAGCTTGCCCACTGCAATCAAAGGTTGGTAGAAGCTTAAACTTTTAAATTTACTGTCATCCCCAACCGATGAAAGTTTTTAGTATTATGAGGCATGCATTCTTAACACTTTCTGTGCCAGGAACAGTTTACTTAGGACAGTATACTGTATAATGCTGTAGGGTTTTCTGTGCCAACACGCACTCAAAGCACACAAAGGGTTAATATATTATGTGGATGATGTTAGGCAGACGGTGTGCAGTGATAGCCATATTTTAGCAAACTGGAGGATGTAGGTTCATTGCAACGTGCATGGGCAATTGGGATGGAACTTAAACAGTTTGCAGTTATGTCTCAAGTGCTTTCTATACTACCCCACATTCAAATCAATCTCTTTATTTGTTTGTCTTTTCTTTCATAATAATCTAGAGTGAAGTTAAATGAACCGGAGGTTTTGTAAAAGTTGAACTCAAAACAAGATTCAGCAATTATACTTCTTCCTGATATTTGTCGGATTTTGATAAGGCTTTTACTGACCTCTTTTTATTAAACTTTGTTCATCATATTCAACTGAAACGAAACATTAAATGATGTTGCTCTTTAACACCCAGTGATATGCTTTGTAAATATTAATATCTTAGATTTTGTGCCACGTCCTTGAGTGGAAGACGGACTTCGGGTTACTCCTACCCTTCCTTCCCCGAAACTGGCCCGGTGAACGCACTTCAGCCCCTCCTCTCTCCGCGCCCGTTCCTCAGCGGGTTTATCTGTAGTAAATGGAGCAAGGTCGGTCGCCACGACTCGCTAGTTCCGCCAGGCCGTTCGGAGGCGCAGTAACGCTAACCGGCTACTGACAGCTTTTTCAAGACTCCAAAAGCTTAGGGCGTATTCCCAATGACAGGCAGTTAGGTTGAACATGATAAGAAAACGGAAAACACAACCTTGTGAAATCTATATCCAAGTGCTCTCTATGAATGGATAGCTGAATTATAAATACATATTTTTTTTTTTTTATAGCTGCATAGTTTCTTACAACGGTGTACTTTAAAAGGCACTCCAATTCCACTGCAACAGTCTACTAACCTTTTTCTTCGACACATCTTTTTTTTTATACAGAATCTGTATTCTAGCTGCCCTAGGTTAAAAGTATGTTGCGTTATATAAAGCCATTTTAGCTCAAGAGAAAAAAATAACAACAGCAGATGACCGATTGCATTTTGTCTCCCATTCTACACACAGTAGATCATTATTCTACAGAAAGAGAGAGAGGGGGGGGGGGGGATGAGAGACCAAAATACTTGCAAATGTCTTCATCTAACATTGATGTCTCCTCCACCACACGCACACACACACAAACTCTCTCTCTCTCTCCCCTCATACTGTATCTTTTTACACGTAAACTATTCATCAATCAATCAATCAATCAATCAATCAATCAATCAATCAATCAATCAATCAATATATCTACCGTTCTGTCAATCAATTATCAACTGTCTGTCAGTCGGTTAATCTACCCTTCAATCAATTAATCGATCACCATTATTGCCTATCATCAATCAATCAATCAATAAACCAATCAATCAATCAATCAATCAATCAATCAATCAATCAATCAATCAATCAATCAATCAATCAATCAATCAATCATTTCATCTACCTATCTATCTATCTCTATCTATCTATCTATCTTTCTATCTATCTATCTACCTATCTATCTATCTATCTATCTATCTATCTATCTATCTATCTATCTATCTTTCCATCTATTGCATCCGTCTTTATGTCTCGTCTGTTTCTCTGCTCTTTATCACAGTCATTCATGCATGTCAGTTTGTCACAGATTTCTGTAGATTATGTAGTAGGCTTGTCTTGTTGTGTTAAGCTTTCTTTTCCCTTCACGGTAGCCGCTGCACTCTAAAAGTTTTTCTTTTGTCACAATCAGCACATTTCGCTTCATTACTTTTGAATACTTTTATTCAGATGTGTCTAGTAATTGGAATGAATAAACCTTGGTTAGGTCTAAATTCATAGGCCAGTAATCTTACTGGGACGAAGTAGAGGTTCCTGTAAGTAGCCCTCATTTACTCATTGACTTATGCTGTGGTCTCAGATACAGAAATATTATTTGTCACTTATTTATGAATAAAATCAAAGTGTCGTAAAGTTTTATCTCACTTACAGGAGTATTCCAGAAAGTTTATATATGTATCATCATTCGCTTACTCTCTCCAAGGAGAGTACTAGTAGCTCCATGCTCTCTTTATCTTCCCTCTTTCTCCCAGCAACCAATCCCGATTTCTCCTTGAGAAAAAGGTTACATCGTTGAAACGTGCACGCTTCCTTCGTCTCTGACGTCTGCCGTGCACCGTGACATCAACCCGTGTTGTTTCCCGCCATCCCAAACCGCGGGGAAACTGTTTTCTTTCTGGGGTTAAACAGACAACAGATGGGGTGAGTAGAGGACGATGACGGACCGGTGTCATCCCTTGGTGTTTAGGGAAAAAGCAGGAACATTACGAACAATAGAAATATAAAGTTGAAACCTGATCAACGAACTTCTCCTAAAGTAGCAAGAATTCTTCTTTTTACTTTTATTTTTGAACGCACGAGAAGGAGCGTCACAAGAATTGAATTCCTAACATCACGTACTCCACGAGTACATTTAAAGAGAACGATAAAGAAAAGGAAGAGAAAGATCAAAGAATAATAATGTCAGAAGCTTATTCGAGCCACTGCATGTCTGGAGATATAGACAGATTGCATCATATTACCGTAACCATGGGAACCATGTAACTGTTATCTCAAACAGTGGTTTGTCGTCATAAGAGCTGGTAGGTGATGGAGGCACCTTAGGCTTTCTAGATAGCACAGAGTGAAAATTGATGATTTATAACGTTATGTAAAAGATGTTTCATCACTATTGCTCACAGACTGACAGAGATAATGGCAAGAAGAAATGGGTGATGGTTATTAACCCTAGATAGAGGGGGAGACAGACAGAATGAAAAGGAGAGACGGAAAAAAGAAAGAAAGAAAGAAAGAAAGAAAGAAAGAAAGAAAGAAAGAAAGAAGGGCGAAAAGAGTTAGCCGTCTCTGTCACGACTCGTCACGACTCGGAAAACAAATCTGGCGTAATACTTCTCATTTCTCTTTATGTAGGTACATGAATGAATATAGCGGATCATTCATTATTATAAGATGATTACAATGTATGTATACTTATATATGTGTATACATACATTTACATCATGTATGAATATATTCATGTTACGGAATATTCCAGGTTGATATAACACAACTTTCATGTTAATCGTCTATCTCTTCTTCTTCATCATTATCTCGCTTTCCTCAGGGCCTGGTGACGGAGAGGTATAGACTCTGTTAGCAAGGCTGGAGGTCAGTCGACCTCAAGTTCATTGGTATTTCCTGCCAGTCCCAATTTCCAACAAGTCTCTGTCGACACCTGACCCCACTCGCCATCCATTGAACGCCAACAATCTGACATCTTTTAGTCATTAATGAGAAAACGATGGATTTTCACTCATCCGCGTCAACAAAGTCGAGTTTGGAGGACCATGCTGCTGTTCCTATCACTATAGGAACTCTACCGAATGAAAGGGGATAGGGGCATGTTGCCAACTCTACAGATCATCAAGTTGTGACGTGCATGGTTTGGACAATAAATTCTTGCAGGTGCAACACAAATTCAAATTGACTGAAATCCAAAAGAGCAAAATCAAAGAAACAGAGTAAGAAAAGTATTTTTAGAATGTGACATGAAATACAGAAGAGTTGAAAATTTAAATTCATAAAATTCTTGCGTCGAGTTGTTTTTAGTGTGTTTATAGCAGATGATTGACAAATTGCCCCATATCGACGTCTATACGTCGGTGTGGGGCAATTTGTCAATCAGTGGCAATAAGAGTTGAAATAGCTTGGAAGAACATGACATTATGGAAAAATCAAAGGCACAATGAGTTTGCAAAAGTCGCACGTTTCCAAGAAACGTTGATATCTCTGGCACGCATAGATGAAAGTTAAAGGACGCAATAATAATATGTCTGGTTTTTTTTTCAACTCTCCCATTACTTCGTACAAAGATATAACAAATTATCATTTAGAAACTACAACTTACAGTAAGTGGATGTGAAGGATACGATTTCATTTCAAGTAGAGAGGTTTGTGTTCATGTCATACAAACACTGTTTACCAAGAAACTCATCTAATTTGCATATGCGATTTTGAACAATATCACAAGCGTGCAAATTTTATACTCCTCATAACTTCCTCATATACTCAAGTGTCGTACAGTGGATTGCGAATAGTATCTGAATCATACGACATAACATGAAAAAGGAAGAAGTGTATTAACAAGCCTGTTGTATACGTGTGATGAACTTTCCTTTGTTGTGACAATTTCCACGGCTTCCTTGAATGTCAGGAATGAACTTGAAGAAACAGAATGGTTACGGCGAATCTATCCCTTGCTAAATGAGTCCTTAATAAGTCCATCACTTCATCTCCGCCCTGTCAAGTTATTCCCTCTCTAAATCCTTTACGACGTTTGATTTACGCTCAGAATATTTTCAACTCTGAGGAGACGGGAGAGAGAGGAGGGACCATTTATGAAGATGAGATAATTGAAAACTCGGACTCAAGTTTCAAGTACAAATGGGGATTTGTTTGAGCGTGGCGGTGAACCGCAAATCATTGTGGTCACTACGGTCAAGTAACGGCGGAGAAATATGATAGTGTGTAGAAATTGAAATGATCCTTAACCCCATGCTTGCGGTACCGGGGCGTAACGTGTATCAAATCAATGGAGAATTGTCGTATGTTGGACGCAAAGGGTTAACTTTCGGCTGCGGCGGTGAGTCTGTCGGCGATAATCTAGACTCGGGAAGGGAGTGTTCGCTAGGTGACAATATCTCGGCTGCCAAAGAGCGCAGATAAATAGACATTTAAATGTCGCAGAATGATGTGTTACAAGGTGTTCCTGGGATTTCTTCGAGCGTGAATCCTTCCACCTCTTCGAACAACTAATTGTGATTTGTCTGGGAACAAAAATAATAACCCCGACTGCTGTCGCCATGATTATACCACAGAACACCATACGGGATATGAGCTGGCCTATAAACGGACTGCTCTCTGCTGCTTAAAAGTGGCTACACTTATAGAAGTGATTGATATATTTGTGTATAACCCGGTAAGTCGATCTTGCCGAGTTGCATTTTTTCTAGGTTTCGCTGATTTATGTACTGCAATGCATACTCAATTTGACCTAGGTGGACTATGACAAGTCCACCACAGATAACTATTACGGCCAATGACATAAATCTGAGATGAAACTTGTTCATCGTAATATTATTATGAAAAACGATACACGAGATAAGTGTCGACTTGCAGTAGAGCGAAAGATGCAAGGATTGATCCTGAGGCATGTTCCCATTTTAATATTTCTCTTGACCTTGTATCATGGTCTGGCAGTATGGATTAAAACATACACCACTTGCTGCAACCAGTGCCACTACGAGCACTACCATTGCTACTTCAAAGCCATAAAAAATACTATGCCATGTTTGCTTCTACTACTACGACCACTATCTAGGCCTTCTGACAACAACACTATTGCTTCTACTACTGCAGATACCCCCTACCATAACTAAAACTGCTACAAGTAGAATACAACATACATGTATTATGCAACAACAACAGCAACCGTTGGTATTGTAGGCCTACTACTACCTCTATTACTACTATAATCGTCACCATTTCTTTTCCGCTTACCATTAACTGTTACTGGTACTACTACTACTACTACTACTTCTACTACTGCTACTACTACTACTACTACTACTACTACTACTACTACTACTGCTGTTGCTACTACTGCTACTACAATTCAATTCAATTCACTCATTTTCATTCTCTTTCTTTTTCAACAAAACATAACAAATAGTAAATCAGGAATATTATCATAAGCATGTATACATTAGAATGTGTAAAGGAAATTAACAAAATCAAGAGATATACATACATGCCGACAAAACGCTGCGTTACGTTTGGGGGGGGGGGGGGGGGGGACTGAGTGGTCCACTAAAGAGCAATGCTTGTATAATATATTGTTGTGAACCACTTAAAAATTCTTTAAAAATACTTACTGTATTACAAAATACTTAACACACAAATTATTTAAGACAAGATGGTACAAAACAGCAGGAACACAACAAGACATGACTGAACTGAGGGGGATACGGTTGAAACTACTACTACTACTGCCACTACAAATACTTTTATTACACTCTCCATGCAGCTGTTTGTGCGATCATAAATCATGGTTTGAAGTAATATAAACTACTGTATTTTGTTTCACTGTTTGTTGGGTGGAAAATAAAAGTGAAATTGAATTGAATTGAAACTAAAGAACAGAAAGTCATTGCTGTCCGAGAAGATTATTGATGACATTGTTATGAAGTCACACTGCTATGAGGGGAAGTCTAGCCCCATCTACGTCGAGTTAGGCGACAATGCTGAGAGGCACGCCGTCACCTCCCCCTTGTCCCTCCCCTCTGTTGCTCTGTCTGTCTGTATCTTCTGCTCTCCTTCTCTTCTCTTCCTCTCCCTCCTCACTCTTTCTTCTGCCTTCCTGTCCTTCATTATCTGCTTCTCCCTCTCTCTATATTATACCCTCACTCCTTCTCTCTCAATATATTTTCCTTTTTTTTTTCTCATTCGCGAGGTCTCCCTCTCTAACTTTCTTGGCTGAAAGATATCTTTTTCTCGACCTGGAAGCCGCCCATGCAGGCCCTGTCGCGTCAAGGGCATACATGTCATCTCCGCGGATTAACCTCGTTACTCTATGGGAAGTACTTATCTCGATAGCAGCAGCAACACTGGCGGGAAAACACCTCGATCTTGATTCGACTGATCAGCTGGTTAAAAAGAATAGAAACATAGAAAGAAAGTTAACGAACAAAAACTCAGCTGTCTTAAATAGAAAACTTCCAGCTCGGGTCAATTATTGCTTGAGCAAGTTTTCCTCGTCATCTATTCCTGTTCTCTTTGTTTCGAAACTAACGTTTCTAAGAAAGAATAACAAAACAAACATACAACAAACGAACAAGCAAGCATGCGTGAAAACAAGCTATAGCAAGCAAACAAACAACAAAATATTTCAATGAAACTCCCCTGCACCTGAATTTCTTCCAAAGTACTCATGGAATTCTCGAAAAGAATACATGGTCAACGTCTGCTCACGTAGACTATCAGATGACAGATTCAACGATCATTACAATCCTACGCTCGCTGCAAAGTAGTCGAGTATTTCCTGCAATAACGTCGGGATTACACGGTGTGATGAAAGGTTCACGGCGAGAACGTCGGGCCAAGTTTACTCTCGGCTCCGCGATCCTAATCTACGTGGAGTTATCTAGATATCCAAGACTGTTGCATGTCTCATTGGTAAGCAGTAGATCATGTTTAAAATTAGAAGTACTCTAAGACAAGTTGATCATGAGAATTAAATAAAAATAATGATAAAATCGCTGCATATTATTGCCATTAGCAACGATTGCGTGAATTAAAAGTTAGGACCTTCTGTCTCTTGGAAAGGCTTTAAAATATTACAAGAAAAAATAACACAAACAACTTAAGGATGATATTTTACAGTCAAATCTGTCAGCAACGACCTTACTAAGGAGAGCGACATATTGGTCTTTACAGGCAGGTGGTTTTTACACACATAATTGTCAGTTTCATGGAGGCTACTCTTAAAGGACTGGTATACAAGTGAAGTGGTCTTTAAAAACACTCAGATTTGAAACATGTAACCAGGGAGGAAGTATCTACCTCCCTGGTGTAACTTACGCGCGTTTGGTGGCCCCGGGGTGTCATCCCGACGTCGAATGTGTAACCCAGGACCACGGTCATGGTTTTGGAACTGTCTCATATACTACGTGAGCAATGCACCGGCGAACATAAGGACCAACAGCAAAATATTCACTGGAAGAGTCGGCATATAAAAGCGACTCGGTGAACCGAGATGTTGCTACCAGTTTACCAATGATCAATGTAACCAACTTTTGAAGTAAATGCTTCACAACACTATACCCTGTCCTTAAGAAAGACTCTTGTAGCCACTGGAAGATAAAAAAAGATCGATTTAAAGATCTCGACATTTCACTCTTTTTGAGCATTTTTTTTTTAATGTGGTGATTGTCTGAATAATTTAGGATATTGCGGCTGGCATAGATGGATTTAGTGTCATATATAAGATTTAACTTTATTTGGTGCTATTTTTTTAATTTTCTTTTAATGAGAAATAGTTAGTCGAAATAAGTTAACAAACAGATCACAAAAACGTAAAAGAACGAAATTGTAATGAATGAATATCATGGATCACACAGGAATGCATAATAAGTTTGAATTGAACAATGTGCATAGAAAGAACAGCTCAGATTTGTGCATTTTAAAATTATTTTTGTAGTTATATTCCTGAAAGATCATTCGAGACACACCCATGGAACCACTGTCATAAAGATGACACTCGAATTAAGGTGTCACTATATTTAGCAATGGGTGTACCAATATTTCGACCTCGTTCTATATACCCGGTATCCAATGCGCCAGATAAAACAGGCCATTTACGAATACGTATAGAATATGAGCTATATGACAATTCTTTGTCGGTCTTATGCATGTGCCAATAGATTCAATCCAGAAGGAAATCTATTCTAAAAAAGAATTACTGGAGAACATATCCCTTGTGGATGTTCATAATTTGAAGAAAAAGAAATATTTTATCTGTATCCAGATGATACTTCAAAAAAGAAAATGATGCCTGCATTTTTTGCAGAAAAAAAAAATCAAAATGAAAGGTGCCTATTTTGTGAAAAATGTTTTTGTTGTCTGATATAATTATTAGATAAAATATCGCATGCCCCCTGCTTTCTCGATAAGTTTCTACCAAACAACAACATAGCATTGCTCTCGCCATACGTCTGATGTGAATCATCATCATCATCATCATCATCATCATCGTCGTCGTCGTAGTCATCATCATAATTATTTGAATTTCAGCCACTGCCCACATGTAAACAGCTTAGTATATAGGAAGATGTCGGAGAATCAACTTGAAAAGCTCCTGAACTGATTTGCGCATATTTCAGAAAGCAAGCATTGCATCATAACCATAGCAGTCAACTATGTATCAATCATTTACTGAGTCTCTCTTCACGTCATTGATTTATGACCTTTATACTTTTCCGCCTCCATTTCAATTCGACTCGAAGTTTTTGGTAAGGATAGCTTGATCGATAGATAGACAGATGAATAGATATCAAGATAGGGAGACAGATAGATAGATAGATAGATAGATAGATTAATTGATTGATTGATAGATTGACTGATAGATAGATAGAAAAGAACAATTAAAAGATGGTTACATGTGTGGTACAAAGAGTCGAAGAGAAAGAAAGTGGGAGGGAGAGAATAAATAAAGAGAGACATGGGGTTAGAATCTCGTATAAAGTACATTTAAAAGATAAAGCAAAATCAATCGTGTTTTAACTTTCGCAGATGCGGTAATATTTTCCTCTCATCAAAGCGGCGCGGCGTACAAGGGACGAAAAGTCTAAGAAATACACAGAAACAAAAAAGAGACCACGGCATCAGCTGTGTTTATGTCCCCTG
Source organism: Diadema setosum (assembly GCF_964275005.1). Classification (NCBI taxonomy): domain Eukaryota; kingdom Metazoa; phylum Echinodermata; class Echinoidea; order Diadematoida; family Diadematidae; genus Diadema; species Diadema setosum. The sequence goes on along the minus strand of NC_092697.1, from coordinate 1,013,888 downwards.
GGAAAGTGTAACGGGATCAGTTTCCCCTTGATAGAGAACAAAGTGATGATAATGGGGTAAATGATCACAATAAGGCCTTCTGATAATAAAGAAGACATCACACATGCAATGCTAAAGAACAGGAGAAAACTCGAACAGTGAACCCGATTCGGCATTCGTCATCATTTCTCCTGCCTTTATTGTAACATGGCCACACCCACCTTACTGTCCCTTTCCTTTGTGAGTACGAGAGATCGACCGGGAAGTTTGTAAACTTTACTCTTGGGAAAGAACCCCCTGATACAGCAGTCTGTCGATTGAATCAGTTCATGTAAGATGAGTTCAGTTTACTGAAGGCGAACGGAAAAGCATTTGTCCTATTTGCATGGTTGACGAGCGGGCTTCATGAGCCGATGACGAAATGTTTGGCGAGGAAAATTAGGGGTGCACTTCAGGCCCCAGGTTATAAGTCTGGAGGATCGGTTTGTAGGTTTTCAAGGCTTGGTCCCGCTTAGAGAAGGACAATGAAAGAGCACACTTGCATCCTTCTCCAGCAGAACAGCTGATAAAACTTCGTATCAAAAATAATTTTTATCCGATTTGGTTAACAAAGATAAATCGAGTATCGGCAACCGTCGATCGTCATCCTTTGTGCCGAGCGCCGGGGATGGCAAGCCATGGGAATCGGGAGCAGATAAATCGGCTAATTGCCCCTAGATGGGTGTGTTTGATCCCTCCCTTGTCAATTCCCCCACCCAGGGGCTTACAAGCTTTTTTTTCGCAACAGATCTCGCCGGGGGCAGGAAGAAGACTGGTGGGAGACGCAGCGCGAGTGAGAGAGAAAGAGAGAACAGACTGGAGAGAAAGACGTTGAGAGCGAAAGGGCAACACACCGACAGCGTCCGGAGACAAAGCAAGCCCCGGGAAAGGGGTTACATGGGGTGGACCTTGGCTCTTCTAGACCTCCCAAGGAAAAAAAAAAATGGATGACAGATTATTGAGAAACAATGTAAAATGAAGTATGGAGGTAAATATTTGAGACAATTGGGGGGAAAAGATTTTCTGTCGGGTCGGTTTGTGTGTGTGTGAACAACGCGACTTGGCTAGACATGAGTACATATCGGCCACCAAGGGGTGCCGTCGGTGTACCCCAATCCTTGCAGAGTACAGGAGCCTGGCGTCCTTATTGTTTTCTTTATCACAAAAAAAAAAACATCTCAAGTCATTCATTGGTAATGTTGGCCTTTGCCAATGTCCTTCCAAGACAATGAACCTTATTTTTTTTTGTTTCTAGATTAAAGCTAAAATCTTAAAAAGGTCAAAACTTTTTACAAGGTCTGTTTATAGATATTTCGGCAGAGTTGAGTGTTCCAAGTCTCTTTTCAATTTCACCTTTCCAACGAAGGTTATATTTATTTTTATCTATTGAAAATTGGGTCTTTTAACAACAAAACTACACGAAGAAAAATGGGCGTTGCATAAGGGTCAACATTTGTAATACATTTATTTTACAATTTTCATTGTTTTATCTGATATCGTTATACATTCGTCATAGTTCAATGCAATCCATTCACTTTAAAAGGGAAAGCTAAAATATTTAGCTTCACTTACCGGTGCTGTTGATTTGACCTGTTTTCTTTAAGAGGTCGCATTATTCTTTTCGTCATGGTGGCCCTGCTCATTTTGCTATCCCTACATGCGACGAGAAGGAGGCGAAGAGCCCGATTTTACCTTTAATCCGAGATGATTCTTTTCTTGATTAAGGTCTACTTCATCTCCTCTCTACGATCTCGATCTTCCTAAGATTTCGTTTGCCTACTTCTTACTAAAGTGTTCCTCATGTAAGTGTGGATAAAACACGCTTTGTCTAGACGATAAAACAAACGAAAACAAAGTTTTCTGCCAGATGTCTCTGCATGGCCTGGGTTCCTTTCATTCTTCTTGTCGAGGTCACAGTGGCATTGATTTCAGACGTAGTGCGAGATGGATCGATGACGCAAATTTTGATTCACTTTTGTTTGCCCCACACTCGACGAGAAGTTCTCTTCATAAACACTCCCTCATGAAGCCAGGCAAGCTTGGGTAGAGGTAATTAACCTTCTTGTCTCTCCGTGTCATTCTTTTTTCTTTCTTCTCTCAACATCTTTCTTCTTCATCTCACCTTTTTTTCTTTTTTGCCTACCTTTTCCTTTTTTTCTCCCCTTCCATTCCTTTCCAATATTATATTTGATTTTGTTTTGGAAATATATATACAGATTCGGTATTATTTTGTCTTACAGAATATATCTCTTCTGAAATTAGGAGAGACACATATTAATGATAAGAACTCGACATCTCCTCATAAGTTTATTGATGTAATTCATTTTAATAATATATTCGGGTTTTTTTTTTATCTTGCTTAAAATAATTTCACGTTTCCATTTCAGATTGATCTTGTGGAAATGTCGGAGTTTCGGGGAGACATGTCTATTTCTACACGGGGAAGGAATAACATATAGGTGGTATATACAGTAGATAAAATATACATGACAAAATCACGAGCCAAGATATATATGTCTATATTTAAAGTAACTCGAAGTAAGAGGAAAAAAAAAAGAAGAGGACGCATGTGCTCAAATACATGGAGATATAAATAGTAGCAGACTGAAGTCTGCTTAAAAGTGATAAGGACAACAAAATGTCATTTTTTAAATGTAAAATCATTACAAGATTACCACAGGATGTTCCATGAAGAGGAAACAGATAACATTCCGAAATGAATCCAATATGAAATGTGACTTGTTTTTCAGTACAAGAGACCCAAACGAGAATATACTAATCTCTCATATGTTTCATTTAAATGGACGGTCTTTAATTTAGATAGGCACGAGAATTGATCAATGGTGCACGGTGACGAGAAATTTGTCATGATCATTTTCTCTGTCTGTCTATCGGTCCGTTTCCCTCTCTCTCTGTCCTGTTCAACTTCATATAGCCATCATGAACATTGGTAAAGTAAATCAAGGATAGACGCTATAGATGCATGTAACAAAGAACATGACCAAACGTAAAACAGGTGACATACATACGCCGTGTGTGTGGGCGTGGTCTTTTCCTTGTTTTGTGGAGTTTTGTAGAGTTCTGTTCAGTACACAAACGTACATCTGTGCAGGGAGCGAAACATGAGTTTGTGTTGTGATGTAAAAGCAATACATTTGTAGTCTTTGTCAATCCTGTTTGTAGTCTTTATAATCAGCTTTTTGCCCGGTTAGCTCAATCTCAGCTAGGATATGGAGGAGGTCGAGTGAAGTTCATTGCGCCCTCAGTGGTTTTTTTTTTTTCCTAATCCAGCTGACACCATCTTCTCACACTGTAGTCACATACGTTGAATTACTGTGCGAACGCAGTATATCATTTGCAGTATCTTGTACCATCTTTACCCACTTTTACAACAAATTTTGTGCTGTATTTGTGCTTTCCTCATACGATCTTTGCACTACCTTTGAAGGACACTTTCTACCATCCTTGTATCGTTTTTGTGCAATCTTTATTCACTATTCTATTAATCTGTATCTTCATCATCATTCTTGTAAAGCTATGATTTTTGTGAGAAAATTCTCCATATAAGCCAGAAACCAAACCAAAACAAAACAGAACAAAACACAAAACAAAACAAAACAACACAAAGCAAAACAAAACAAAACACGACAGTAACAAATGCTGTAGAGAAAGTTAAGCAAAACTGTGATTTAGTACAGAAGTAGAATGAAGTTTGGTCGTCAGTACTTTATACCAGAGACGATGATTCTTAAATCGAATGGATACAAAATGTTCCATTCTAAATGGGATGTGAAAATGAACATCTGTATTTTAGATTTAGATTTCATTCATTTCATTTCCAACAAAGGTACAATTACAGTCGAACATTTACATAGTACACAAGGTCAGGGTCAACATTATTGTAATCAAGGAAAATACTGTGAACTGAAGTTCAATATAATAATGCTATAACTTTGAAAACTTTACCGAAACAAAGTTATTGGAAACGGAGAGGACTGCTGAAAAGCAGGACTTGCAATTTACAGTCTCCTCATAAACGATAACTAATTACTGTACTAACAAAACCAAGGCAGATCGCCTTAAAAGAAAGGACAGAAAGACAAAAAGAAACACACAGACATACAAACAAACACGAAGCAGCCCTACTGTAAAAAAAGAAAAAGAAAAAAGAAAAGCTGCGAAGGAACAACAGGAAGAGACTTAGGAGGACGGGGAAAAGGGGCGAAGGAAGAGGCGTTGAAGGGTTGAAACCAACGCACGCAAGTTAATGCATCCACGCAGCAGAAAATGTACAATAATCGGGTCAATCATTTCTTTTTATAAATTATTTTGTCTGTGTTTTGTCTAATTGTGACCCGCTACAACAAAAGGATCCTAAAGTCGCTGACGGGTGAGCCGAGAAAATCGAGTTTGAAGTCAGATCACCAAAATCTGTCAAACGTTCGGATTTCTGTTTTTACATATAGTTTTGTAGAGCAATATATCTTCTATCATCTGCAGAAATTTCGAATCTAGATGATCAAAGGAAAGGCCTGAAAATAGCATTTTTTTTCTAGGCCTTGCTCGGCTCACCCGTCAGCGACTTAGGATCCTCTTGTTGTAGCGGGTCACAATTATTCAGACAAAATCAGATCATGATCAGAGTGAAAGGTAGTGTGACATTCTTGTACTTGATGAAGTGCAGCGCAACCATTCATAACATTACCCCCATATAACCTTACCAGGAAACAAATTAATCAAAGTGATTTTCATTTCATCATATTTTGATCGTTGTTTTTTTTTTTAACGAAATGGAGACAAAGATCCACGCAAATGCACAAGGAGCTGCATCTACGTATTATGATGTGATCATCATTTCTCAGCGGAGACGAAACGAAAATCGAAATGATGCAGCAAAGTTTGTCGAAATGACCCGCAGTTTCCGAGGACGGAAAAGGTAATTGTAGTTGACGAGTCAAGAGTGCGAAGTACTTCGCTTATTCGTCAAGTACCAATCGGAGGGCATTAAAAACATAGCCTCCGACACGGATCAGTGTTGAGCTGTATCACTTTTCCCTACGGTTCATTTCTTCCTCTATTGGAGACTCGATGCTTCAGGTTTTTGAACAAATCGATGGGGATTACTCTCGACAAATTGCAGGAAAATCGCCTCATTAGCGCAACAGGACTTCTCAAGTCGGTGGGACGCGCTGTTTGGACGTGTTCTTGGCTCGCGCGCGCCACGCGGGGATGCGGGGGAAATCCCCATAGACTCCGTTTGGAATCCGAAAGGAGCGTGGGCTTGTTCGAATGTGACAGGGCTGGAGGTTGATGTATACTCAATGGCATGATTGCTCGGAACGACCTTTACCGTCTTCCTTAAACTTGTAGTACGGTACTTAGGTGAAATTCTACACCATGTTATATTGACTTGATGAATAAAGCGAAATCGAGCCAACGGACTGTTAAAAAGTTTATTGAAATCAGACATCGAATAAGAGAATCCCATAGTTTTCAGGAAAAGATAAATGATATCGGTCACATTCAAATACATGTAGTCGAATGCAATCTAGCAGTGATGTCATCGTCTAAAAACATTTTCCCATTGGATTGTACACTATCATGAAAATCATGATTTCGTTGGATTGGATGGGGGGGGGGGGGGACTTTCGGACCAAAGAGCTGCTAGTGATGGTACTCCTAGTTTTCAGTGACTAGTCATTGCGCAGAAACGCATACTGTGGTGGATTGGAGTGGATCAGATCGGGGACCCTTAATCTTAAAGCCTCTGGTTCAAGGCCCCTCATTCTTCCTAGTGTTTTGCCTGTTTTGAAGGGGGTATCCCTTGTGTTTTAAAAACTTGTTTATTTGTTTGTTTGCTTGTTTGTTTCATTTTTCCATCTGAGAAGATGGCTGAATAGGCCATATTCAGCTGCACATCAGACCGATATTTATGGCGTCCAGTTGGAATTTAGACGATGCCACTTCACCAATAACTGATACACCCTTAAGGTGATGATTTTGCCAATAAAAACCAATTTGAGGTATAACAATGTGCACTGGACTTTCAAGCGATTTCAAACCAACTGTAAAATGCTGACTTTTAGTATCATGTGTGTGCAGTGTCTTTTTTACCTATTACGAACACGATGATTATATTACTTTACATAATATGGATTGTTGGTGTAAAAAAAAAAAAAGGAAAGAAAGAGAAGAAGAAGAAGAAGAAGAAGAAGATAGATGACCTTTAACTTACTTGGAGATTATTTCACTCGGTGACATTATGGCACTCTGATTCATTCAAACTCCTATGGGTATGTACAGTGTGTCATCGCCAGGAAAAATACATCATTAGGTCAAATCAGTCAGGTTCATTCAAAGATGGAAAAACTACGTCAGCACTCCTCCTTCCTTCAATTTCTGAAAGAATTTCCTCCAAAAAAAAAAAAAGAGAAAAAAAAAGTGTCTTCCCCGGGGAAGAATGTGGGCCTCAGTTAGAACCTCGCGGTGGATATCTAAATGACTTCAAACATTATTGAGTATGAAAACGAAAGTTATGAACGTTTGCGTGTTCATTTACTTAATCATTCAATCATTTTTTTTTTCATGGATATTGGCTTTGAGCCCTTGAATTTAGCAGAGCTGATTTTAGATTAGGTTTGAAAAGAAAGTTGTTATCTCAGCAAATGATCAAATGAGGTATCTTCTATCAGACTCCCCAGAGTTATGTGTCATTTCCAACATTTTCAGAATCTTTGCTCTCACTGTTTTGCAAGCAAATACTAAATATGGGATTTATTTCAAAAGTTTATGAACTATAATATCATAATGAATCATCCAGTGTATAGCTAATAGATGCATACTGGGATTTCCTTCTATAATGCTTGAAGAAATCTCGCCATGATGTTGAAGTTTGGAGCCACGGAATGGGATACATTTCACATGCACAGTAAGTGCTAAACTAAGCTCAGTCTGGAGGTCATATCTGTCAAAACTAAAACTCTCGTTTCTTGATGACGATTCTTGATGATGTTATTGATATTATTGTGATTTCTTAATTATTTACTGCTCGTTTGCTTCCATGTTACTGGTATCAATCAAATGAGATCATTCATCAAAAACATAAGAAAAATAAATAACTCTGATGGGGACACATTTCTTAAAACATAAGACTCTTGGGAAACTTGTTAGACAGTAAGAGGAAATTCGATCGAAAGCCATTTACCACTTGTCACCGCTAGTCTAGTTTGGGTGTGCTGGATTGGAATGCATGCTCCCCCTACACTGAGCAAAACTTGTATGTTTCATGTTGCTCATATGATAAACAAAAGTTATGGCAGGAATACATGAAAAAAAAAGTTATATGCTCAGTCTAAGGAAAGGTGCTTTCCAATGCCGTTTGTTTATCATATTGATTAGTACTTTAGCAATAATTGACAGATGGTGCCACTGGCAGAATCTTTGTTTGGAAGGTGTTTTTGTTGACGTATCCAAATAATCTGATGATAGATAAGTAGACGTATTATTATAAGACATGTGGCACATTTAGATATTCTTTTTGCCACATAAAAGATGATCGTTGCATCATAAGTCAATGTAGGTCAACATGCATTTGCATTGTACATAGTCCTTTTAAGAACATCGAATAGACATCTTTGAGGTTCATCTCAAAGAATCACGCAATTCTTTCCTGCTGAGACTCGTAGAATACGTCTAGGGCCTACATCAAGTTCTTACTCCATGAACTTCATTCCCTTGGTGCGTTATCAGTGGTATGTAGAATGTTCTGCCTCATTTTTTTCTGAAATTAAAAAAAAAGTGTGAACGCCTCCGCAGAGACAAAATATAGTCCACGGAGGACCCAATGAAGCACACAATCTCACTGCACGGAGCTCTCATGCCACAACCCATTTCCACTTCGACTCCAGTTATCTCCAAATGAATTTGCGCAGGCGCGTCAGAAGGTGTCAAGGGATTCCTCCGCGATGTCGACTCTTTGCTGTAAATCAAGAAACATATGCATTAAAACCACAACAACAACTTACAGCTGAAAAAGAAGAGACGATCGTCCCACACAAACAGTTCTGAAACGTTAACTGATCATAGGATACAGCAGGAAATTTAGATTTGATGGTTCTCTCGGGACCGCGAAAATTGGCACATGATATAAGAAGGGTAAACTGCCGGGAAGGACTTCACAACGTGAAAATGTCAACGTAGAAACACATCGAATTATCGTGCTCTTTTTTTCTCATTCTTCTTGTTTCAACGTTTTGAGTACAAAATGAAAACAACATGTAGACCTATACATAAACACTAGCTTGTTTGAACTGCTTTCGTCTTTGACTTCCCTTATCAAGACAGTCAGACGGATTAATGTTAACTATTATTATGATTCATAAGGACACGTGAATCTAAAGTACGTTGGTGGGGGGGGGGGGGGGAGATGTGGGTGGAATTTCCTGCATAAACGTGACTTTGACGGCCATTTTGTAACCTTATCTTGAAGGTGATGACATGGACACTCCTGTCTTTTCAACAGAAAGTGGCATCTCTAATCGGTGAAGACCGTATTTCAAATCATTCGTGACATCATTTTCTTTTCATTGACATCTACCTGTCACTATCACAGCTTTCGCAATCAACATCAAATCAATGCATAGGCCTTAACAGCTATTACCAATTCTCAGCATTACAATCGTTATGTTGGTGATGGCCAAGGGATGGGGGTGAAATTGAGGGAGGCTCTTGCTACCAGGCAGTGAATGTTTTATATAAATACACTCATACACCTCTAACTCCCTGGTTTCCAGTTTGTATGGATAATTTACTGCAATGTCGGGCAAGACACAGGTATAGTTTCTTTTGATGAAAAACAATAGCTCTGTTCTGAGAAGAAGGAAAAAGGTACAGGTAAACTGGTCATAAGGAGGAGAGGTGGGCGGGGGGAGGGGGGGGGGGGGGGTTATGACTTGACAGTTTTCTTTTTGCTGTCCGGAACAGCATCCACTATTATTATGTAGTATGACCCATTTGTGTTGTGCAGGAAAACTCAAGTCGCTATTTATGAACATTCTGCCGGTTAATGTCTCCGAAATTTTTCGTTATGTTTAGCTCAAGTCTATAACTCTGGTGATATTCGTCCCTAACGAAAAATTAGAATATGATTTATCAAACTGTAAATAGAATCGCCGTTATGCAAAGAGCTACTGAAAATTTCCCCTGATAATTTTCTTTTTCTTTTTTTTTTTTATTTCAACCTTCTAACACAACATTACATTTCGGAACTTTTAGTAATGCTCAAGGAAAAAAAGAAGAAGAAATAAAACTCAAAATGGGATGACTGACATTTCCTGTCAATACAATTGGGACAATAAACCCAACACCATAATTGAAAGGAGACACAGAAATATAACAACAAACTCGATAAAAAGATCATTTCAATTGAAAACTTTGATAAACCGCCAACGCAAAATTCCTCAGAGTGCGTGTCCGTTGAGCGTGTCGTTATGTATACCGAAGGAAAAACAGTGTCACACAGGCTATCATAATTATTCATATCGCAGGTTGCGAATACACACAATGTACAGAGGAAGAGTAATTAGAGGGTGACGCGCGCCTTTGTCAGTCGCGCGCGCTGATCACGATACTTTTGGAACAAATTGTTTAACCTTGAGACAACTGAATTTAGGACCATCGCGTGTAATAGCAATGGAATTCTGAGACCGTGCGCCACAGAAGGTTAAGTTCCAGGATCCTATTGTCACGCAAAATACCAATCATACCAGACATTCCTGCGGTTTACCGGAAATTCACCACTTCTTTCCGGCTTCGGAGATCGATCGAGGAAATAGTAGCCTAATCGTTATCACTTGCTACCGCAAGTAGTTGTAAATGAAACCAGAGTGCAAGTGTATGTTTACCTACATTGTGTCATGCGTGTGTATGAAATATATTACCACTGGATATTAGGACATCTTAGTCATTACAATCCTTCATATCAAAATTGAGAACATATCTTTTCTAACATGGAGATATCAATATTATCCGGTTTATAGAATGAAACTGAAACTGAATTAAAAAAAATAATGTATGATTGATTACATAGGATTAAGGATTTACATAAGACCGTTTGAGTACGTTTGATTGATTAAGATAGTAGTGTAGCCATGTATTTGTCTTGCTGTAATTTGCTATGGTGTGGGGTGCACATGCATGATGGTCTTAGTATACAATAGGGTCAGGCCTATGCCTGTACTTCTAGACCCCTGATGCGAGTATAATGAACCTGCTGGAATTGCTCTTTGGGCAATTTCCTTAAATTACTTGTTTGTGAATTTACAACGTCTTTGTATACATTCGCTTGTCATATTCACTGAAACCACAGCAGGCCGGTTTAGAGTAATATGTAGCCAAAATCACTGATAGTTTTGCCACAGGACCCAGCGACGAGCTACTCAATTCACTGTTCACTCAAGGAACAATATTCTCAAAGGTGAAGGTATGACTTTGATTTCAATCCAACTGTAATGAGAAGTTAAGGCATGCTCATGATCTGGTCATAACTAGTTCGAACACGCACGCACGCACATACACACATACTCACACATACTTGTTGAAATAAAAATGTATCATTGTTACGCCATTTGTACAAGCAACAATGATTAATGAGTCTTTCATGATTTCATTCCCGTATTGGACGTTTTCCGTGTGTGTGTGTGCATGGGGGGTGGGGTCTATTACGATTGAAATAATCAAGGAAATACATGCACTGGTCATGTACCGCACAATGCGTTATGTAATGTACAAAAAAGAGACACTATCAACTTTTTCTTTAAAAGTTAAAGTTCTCTCTCTCACTCTCTCTCTCTTTTTTATTTGATACTGGTATTAAAGCGGCATAGATGTTATTAAAACACAAATTTGTTCCTGTTGAGTATCAATGTCATGTGATTTTGATTAATGAATGTAATCCGATAACTTTCTGATTTCATGTCCGACTTCAGTGAACACTCTACTGTTTTGCTTGTTTGATTTTATTCTATAATGATTTAACGTGAATAGATATGGCGTGATATTGGGCATTAAAACTTTCCGATTATCATCATGCTCGAAGTCACGTGATCAGTATGCCTGTTAACGCTACTCCGATCCAAATCTCACGTCAAGTCTGTGTGTGTGTGTGTGTATGTGTGTGTGTGTGTGTTTTGACACAGATATGACAATGAACATGGACGTCACGAATATGAGTGATGGCTTACATTTGGGAGATCTGCCAAACAACGTTGTTGTTGTTTATTCCCACTCGAGTCCGCGATGTGCCCTCATTTCGTCATGTTGAGCCTCACTCTGTGCGTCCCCTCGCCCCCGTCTCCCTGGCGGACTAGCTGCGGCGTGGCGCTGTCACGGTATCCTTCGTTCATCATTGCTTTTCATAACCTTGTTTGCTCGTTGCTGTATTTTGTTAATTTCCGAAGGAGCTCGAAGTGTAACGTCAAGCCAAGGAGTTACGAGTATACGATAAATCCTTGATCCAATATACTTACAAACCTTTGTATGAGATTGTACACAATTCCTTTTGATGCATACTTTGTATACAGTGAAGGCTTTCCTGATGAGCAATAATCTTGTAGCGGAGTCTTTCCCGACATAAAGCAACGGCTAATGAAATGGAAATTTGATTCCAAGTATTTGAATGATATATTAAATAGTAACAATAATAATATATTTCTAAGCTAATCGATAAGTTCGTAAGGGCCAAATTGTGAAATGAGATTAATACATACATATAAATATATATATATATATATATATATATATATATATATATATATATATATATATATATATATATATATATATATGTATATAGATATATAGATGTATATAATACTCTTGGCTATCATTTTTCAATGCCGCTGGTATAGAGTATATACTTTATACCAGCGGCATTGAAAAACAAATGTCACAGCTATAATACGTCATAAAGGCTGCATAGTGTGTTTGCTCATTCGACATTTCTATAGCTGTTTCTCTTGAATTCTTCTCAATTCAAGCCAACATTACCAACTTTCAGTCGAAAGGCCAGCGTGTTATTCATAAGAATCGGATGCACATCGAACAACAGTACACAAACAACACCATTAATCTCCGTATTCTTAAAAATATTTTTTCCTAAATGACTCATCGGAGTGATATCAAGCTTTGCTTACAAAGTACTGGCATCAGAATGCTGATGACATAGAAGACAAGGTAAGATCCACACAAGGTGGGAATAATTCCACGTCAAAGGGTTTACGCACTGCCAAGTGATGGTTACGGAGTCGAAAGAGATGAGAACAGAAAAGATTGCGTCATATTGAATGCCTACATTGCAGAAATACGACAATGAATATCGTATCTCAATTACAAGTTAGAAAGCAGATCATTCTGCTTCTTCTTGTTTTTTCTTGTTTACACGATGTTTTTACATGGTACTGTGTTATCATTTTGTGACTCATTCCTGTTCGCTCATGAGCCCTTGGTATCTCTGATCCAGCAGGATTTGGCGCTCTGAAAACATGCCCGGTACCATTATCGTCATGCAATCTCAGAATTCACAAACAAGCCGGAGTTTTTTTCTCTCTCTTTCTCCCATGGTTCAGAAGAAATGATTCCGAGTATGTGATCTGATTCATGCGTCTCTTTCGCGAACATCTTTCCCAGCGCAGACGGACAGAAGAGAGCTTAATAAGTCCGGAGCGAAGTTCCAAAAGTTGATGATCATTTTGGTATGCTGAGTCAGATATTCCGCTTGCAAACTCTCTTGATTATCTATGCCGTTCTGCTTATGCCTTCACGTCATCATCATTCACATTACCATACAATTTCTTTTTCCCTCCCCCTTCTCTCTTCTGTCTATCTCTCAATCCTTGATTTGTGGTTTGTTTTGTAACATGGAAGCGGTAACAATGGTAGAGGTCGTCACGGTCGTGTGGTTAATACGATCGTCTTTACCATGGTCAGGAGCTGTTGTTTTTCGCACTTGGAAGACAAATACTTGAAGACATTGCAAACTATCATACGATAAGTTCAAAGGTAGAAGTATTCAAGGAAAAGACGTCAGACAATGAAAATACAAGTGGTTTAGTAAGCTACCATCCTTTGGTGTGTACGTCAAATAACCACTTCCATTCGCCTCCATGGAAAGGTGTGTGTGTGTGTGTGTGTGTATGGGGGGGGGGGGGATAACCAGGTCGATGATGTTTTGACATTCATTTCATTCTTAAAGGTATTGTTTACCATTGGGAGCAGTGATTAAAAAAAATGTTCAAGATAATAACATCCTATCGTGTAAAAATTTCACAATAAAGCCTAAAATATAAGGAGAAATTACATTTTTCTCACTAAGTCATCACTGTAGACGGTTTAGTTTAGAAACAATTTTATTATAACTATTGTTCACATTTTATATATAGGTTTTCCCATTCATTTTCAAACTTTTTTCATTCAATTTCACAAATATTTACTTCAATTTCGTCTCAGGATGTCGGGGATAGGCCAATCTCACTTTCAAATTCGTCTTTCGTCGTTCTTTTTCAAATAAAGTCCATTCAATTTAGTCATTTGGCACACATTTTCGTCAATTACAATTCAAATTCGTCAGTCTCACTCGCAGCACTCAAAACAGCAGGGTCGATTTCGTCTTTAATCAATCATTTTCGTTAAATTTTCATTCATACTCGTCTCATATCTCTATCCGGTGTGATTTTCCAGTCATTCATGTATTTTTTTTTTTCTGTAACCGTTCACATTTTACATTCAGGAGTTAACATACACTTAGTGTCCCCCCTCCCCACACACACATAAAACCACTGATACAGACACACACACAATCAATGCGAGTACACACTGATACAAACAGACGTACCGTCTCGCAAACGAAAACACAGACAAACGATTTCTAGGCAAACATGATTAAAGACAAAATTTAAGTGTAGAATTTTAGCCTGTTTAATGTCAAAGAATGGATAACATAACTGCTTTCCAGGGTACAAAATATAAAGTTTGCTTCATGCATTATGATGCGAAAACCTGAACATTACGTGTTAAAGTTCAAAATGTGACACTGACATACTGTCATGGGTTATGACTCTTGACTGTCGTTTATCCTTCAATCAATTTTGGTTGGCAGTCATGTTTTTCGTGTGTATTGTCTAAGCAAATGGTTAGGGAATAATGTGTAACGATACAGTTTACTAGAGAAAGTAAAAATATGCCGGCTTAAAGTTGGTTAACCATCAAAATAAAGAATCGACAACATCTGACTAATTTGAATGAAAAAATCATGAAATTGTGTGAACAAAAACGAATTTGATCTTCACATTCTGCGATCCGTCAGCGAGAGGGATGAATTTGAATGACAATTGACGATTCTGAATGCTATGTCTTCGACAATGTTTGACGAAAAACGAATTACAATGACAATTGACGAAATTGAAGTTAGGATTTGCGTTCCACGTGCTTCTCGGGACGAAATTGAATAATAAATCTTTGAAATTGAATGATAAAAGTGCGAAAATGGATGGGAAAACCTATATTTAACAATAGCTAACATTGATTATACTGATTCAAATTTTGACATTGGTTGTCTCTATATATAACTTACATTTTAGAACTATTTTGAAGCAATAAATCTGGGTTTTTGTTTCATCTGCAAATGGTAAATAATGCCTTTAGTGTCTTACTGTATAATTATGATAATGAAGATTAGCTGATGAAAGAATACATCATCTATGGGTGTGACCAAGAAGGTAGACCTACTTGGTGTGATTAGTTCGCACTTTCTCACCTGACAATTTTTTGTTTCTCAAAGTATTACCCATCATTCTCCATTCTTCCTCATCAATATTTACTTCCGGTGGGCCTCGTCCATATGTCACGTTTCTGGGTATGACCGCTTTCCGGCAATCGCTCCAAAGAGAACAACTGTCCATCTCCTATTATTCACAGCTGATAATATATTCAGGGTCAAAACCCAAATACCCTGCCAACCATTCACGCCCTTGAAATGTTACGTAATTTGTATGATACATTGCACGTGAGCGAGAATATATCCAAACAGAGCACAGTGTTTTATTAAGGTAAACATGGATTAGCGCTTGTTAATAACTTGGAATAAGTTCATGCTTTGTTTATTTTTTTTTTCCTGTTACAGCTATATCCTGGCTAAAATGGCAAGGTCAAACGTTCGGCTGACATTAAACATGACAGATGCTTACAGAGCTCTTATATGACGTTATCTTAACCCCGGTGTTATTATTAGATAGTTTTTTAGTCACTCAGCCGAAGAAAGTTTCCTTATGACACATACAAGAGACAGATTAACGCGATTCTAATTTGTGAAACAAATTTAGAATGCAATTTATTTCAATCATACAAACGCAGTTTCAACGTCATACTAGCTTACAATAATTCTGGGTTAATTTAAGGTCAAATTATATTCAAAGTCTCCTTTAGGTATCCGTTGATCTTAAGATTAATTTATCACAATGGTTATAAGGTAAATGTTGCCATGGTTGCTAAAGCAGCTGTCCAGCCAGCACCATTGTACAGCAAGGCAAGGAGCATTCTGACTGAATGGTAAGATGTGAATCTGAATGTGACAGAGGTGCGAAGATGAGTGCTGGGCCTGACGACGGAAGGCATCATGAAGAATGCGGGGGTTCGCTCAAGGTTCGACCGTCTCGGAGTTTGGAGCTGTATTCATACAGACAAGGTCACGGCGGTTTTTGAGGTACTGAGAGAGATAAAGAGAACTGATGCAAATAAAAACATTGGAAAGGAAGTACATGTACTAGGCAAACAGAGCGAGACCTGAAAAGATGATACCTTAAAGGAGACTTCCGGATGATTTCAGACTTTCAGAATTCAGAATTTATAACATTTGAACAATGTTATAAATGAGTTATATTGAGTACAAGTTTCAGAATCTTGATTGGGATGAGGAATAAGAATGTTTTCAAAATTTATAACAAATTGCAATGAACAAGGATGATGACATGCAGCCTCACCATAAGAATGCATGAGTTGGGGCTCAAGGGAGCAGAACAAAAGAAGAAGGCTTGCAAAGATTCTACACAGATGAACTTCTAAGCAAGCGGTATTGTAATGGAATGACACTGCTACATTTCTTAAATGTGTGAGCCTCTTATGTCATCAACACTGTTCAGTGTAATTTGTTTAAGATTTTTCAGACTTAAGGACCACAATGAATTCCACAAATCTATACATGGTGCTGTCAATGTATTTACTACATGATATGAAATGAAAATCGTCTGGAATGCCCCTTTAACCATTTCTGTGCCAGGGACTTTGGACAGTGTGTACAATGCTACGGGGTTTTCTGAGCCAATCAACACTCAAAGCACGCAAAGGGTTAATAACCTGATGAAGGATGACGTCACCTTATCAGAGGTGAAGGACATCAGTTCGCATGTCAGTGACCCCCTCCCCCCCCCCCCGACATAAGTGAGTCAAGGTAGAAGGAGAATATAAAGAAGAAGATGGAGAAAAGAAGGAGAATGAGGAGAAGACGAATACGAATACGAATACGAAGAAGAGGAAGATTATCCCCACGCATTTTAATCTCTCTGTGTACCTAAAAGTGCAGATGTTTTATCGCAAGTGGGTTTTTTTTTTCTTGAGATTTCGTACCATCCCTGGAAAATCGCTGTATGTTCTACGGCGCATACTCACTATGATACTTCACGTGATATTTAATCATCTAAAAGGAAATTTTGCTCAGTTTTTGATGTGAAAACAAACTCTGTCAGACAACAATAACACATTGATATTTAAGCAACATCATTGTTTTGCTCGGAGGAAAAAGGAAAATTATGATATGAAAAATATTCCACGTTGCTAGCAGTCTCCTCCGCGACCCACTTTGCATGTCAAATGATAGTGCCAAAAGAGCTCAGGCGCTAAATTGTTTTAATTGCCTATCACCCCGTTACGTCTCCTATGTCTTGTCAGTGAAATCTCTTGTTAATAAACACCTATCCAGCCGATGTTATCATGTTTTTAGGAGCCCTTTTCGTGCAGTTGCAACCACCTTGTCAATTATCAAGAATTTTTGCTTCTAGATCTCTAGCGCGATTCTGTTGTTTCTGCGGCTAATACCGTCATTCAGCGCTTTCTCGTCCGCGAGCTCTCCCGTTACGATGCCGAGTTAGTAGGTTTTCGTTTTCCATAAATTGGCTGGGTAAACTGGACATTTCCCTCCAGACATGTCGTCTGCTACATCTCGTAACGGGATCTCTTTAATTAGTGGCGGGATTCTCCGCGGAGCCGAATCCACGGATGTTCCACCGTGATGCCGTCTTCTGCCTGTGTAGACAAAGCTCCTATATCAGCGCACATACTGCTGTTAAAAATCAGAGAAAAGTCAACATACTAAGAGCAACATTTGCCCACGGTCCCACATATTCATGATTACGAAGAGATGCTGTGCAACTCTGGCTGGTCGTTGTCCAAGTCAAGCGATTTGCTTATTGACAAATGGTCTCCTCCACCTGTATACGTAAAGACTTGCCATGAAATATATGTATTATTTCACATGATTGTATAAACTCCTCAAAATAAGTTGACATTTGATAAGTTGATAAGTTCACATTTGACCTTTCCACATACTCAGTCATACTGTGAATTACAGGAATGCATAATGTAAACAAGTGAGTTGTCGTTGTAAAGAAAATTAATTTATATATATAAATATTAAATATTAAATACAATTTATATTTGATTAATTTTGTTTATATTTTCGTGACTTAAATAAGAAATTAAACTTACTGAAACTGAAACTGAAACAAAACAAGTGATCAAGACCAAATATTAATATTCATACTGTACGGAACTTTTGCTTTCATAATTTTGTGTTTTTTTTCTCCATTCGTTTACCATAATTATGTTCATCAACTTTCATTCAGCTCCAAATTTGGTGTTCAAATAACTTTCTTTATCAACAGATCTCTTGCACTATGGGATGTAGGACTACCAGCATGGGATAATATGAGATATAACGACTCTTATAAACAATCTCTGCTCAAACACCTTTTTTATTTTTAATAAGATGATTTCTCTAAAAATACTGTCTATATATAGACTTGTCACTCTTACGACTGCGGGTCTATGCACACTATGTATAGCCACTACGTCTGTCTTCAGTGTACATCTGACATTCTAGTGATAAACAAAGCGTCAATGCCATAATACGTAACAAATAGAAACTTCCTAAGGAATACTAAACGCCCTGTTACTATAAAGAGATTCCGAACCAGTTATGGAATTAGAGGAGATTTATAAGATTAAAAATAACACAAACATTTTCTACAAGACTTTTTAAAGATAACATCAATCAGAAAAAGTTCCGATGTGAACGAGAAACTAATATAATGACACGTCAGGCTTAGATTGAATAAAAAGCTTTTTAAGAAAAATAATTTCCTGCATCTTTAAATGTACTTTGATAGATAGATTGAAGCTATAGATAGCTGATAATAATAATGATAATAATAATAAATCATAACATTTATAAAGCGCTTAATATCATATTTCTAAGCGCTGGGGAAAAACAAAAGTAGAGAACAAGTGAAGAAGAAAACGATGAATGATGACATCCACATAGCTAATGATATATTGCAGTAAAAGAAGAGATTTAATCCGTGTTGGAAAGTCCGATTGGAAAGACCGGGTCACCTGATAGATTCGCGTCAATGGTTTGATGAATTCCTTTTTAACTCCTGTTTCTGTTCTTATTGTAAATAGTATCCTGAAAACTGGTTCCATTTCATACCATACATGTGGTTTTATGTGTTGTTTGAAAGTTTGCATGGTGATGTAAATGGGGAAGAGAGGTTTGCGGTAACATCGTATATAGTCCTTAAAAGGAGTGTTTGGTGAAAGATGTAGTTTTACATGAAACATCTGATAGAGCAAGATAAGACCGATCGAAGTGATAGCGATAGGTGATTTCGGTTTTTGTCTCCTTCTTTCCCTGAAAGAATGTATATGCCGTGGAATCGTGGGACTGCAAAGTAAGATCTCGCAGAATTGCTTGATCGTAATTCCCCAATGCTATTACAACACGTGATATTCAAGAATTCATGCGTCATACTCAAACAATAAAGCACAATCACAGAAGTAGTATATTTATGCAACGTCGGCTCTTCTAAACGTTTTGACTCTAGCGCTACACATTTTCCTCCCGCAACAAACCAAGTTGCCCAATTGCGTCACGCATAAATATATGCAAAAGCACAATGTGCACCACAACCTGTAGCATCACTGAGCTCGAAAAGTACACAGACGAGAACTGGATCGCAAGAATGAAACAGATCACTGTCTGTCAGGAAATCCTTTAATCTAATCCAGTGCAAATGTAACAATGCAGCTTTAAGTTTAATACTTTTGTTTTGTTTCAACCTTCTCTTTGATATTCCAAGGTCTAAGAAAAGCAATAAAAAGCAGCGGAAATGAACGATTCTTTTTTTTTCTGGGATATGATGGAAAGAAAAAAACTACTAAACATCCTGATCCAATGCTGGTAGCTAAAATAACGTGTGATAATGTCATGCGTGGAATGTAATTTGCGTCTGTACCATGATATGAATAAATAGCAGTTTCTAACTTGTGAAATTTGAACCATTTTCAGTAGAAACATCAAATCTCTCCTTCCGATTTATATTGTTTTGTTTAAGAATATATCCAATAAAATAAAGTTAGTGTCGTTAAAATGGGGATTCATCAGCACCAATGTTGGCAGCACAAAAGTTCGGAGTATGGACCATGATACACAGTCGCAGTGATATGCACATGAGGACTATCAGGGTTGCTAAGTGTGTGAAGACAATGTTTCTAACATTTGCCGGAAAACATCAGTCCTGTTTTCTTTTTTTTTCTCTCTCTTTCGTTTTCCTACTTTGGGATTGTTTAGCAATCATGCAGGATCGGTATTTCAAAAACGAAAGAAAAGATAACGAGGCAAAGGAAACCAAGGATGAAAAATAGATAAATAAAGTATGAGAATCGAAAGCAACATGTGTTATCGGATTTCAGCTATTGCACCAATCCATTGTCAATAACACGGATTCAGAAAATACAGAAACCTTTACCGTGATTTACTATCGTCAATGGTTGTGTGGTTAAAACTGAATCCTGAATTGAGGTTATTGACCTCATAAAGCAAAGAATTTTTGTTTCACGATGAACTGCCACATCGTACACTAACTTTCATTAGTTGACTTTGTTACTTGTTTTGCTCTCATTATACACAGGAAACTTTATGTTTGTTGATTAAGGTATACCATATAGTATATCATGTAGCATATAATATGATAAATCCAATTATGCTAAGTATTTTCATCCGGTTGCATAACTTTCATCAGTGTTCATACTAGAACTTGGTGATCTGTGTACTGAATCTATGGGGATTTCAGAATTCAGTATGGAATGGGTGAAACTAGTGGGACGGTTTTATCGAAAAAGCTAACCATTATACGTATAATGCGTAATATCTGTGATTTGTTCAGGTGGAATATTTCGCGCGATACTGATATGTTATACAGAGATGTACTCCATAAGCCCTGATTTCTCTGGGAGTAATGACAAAGATAATGACTGTTTGCATAAGTCAGAAAGTCAGAATGATTTCATAGAGGCTGTCATCTAGAATCTATAATAGGCCCCCGCCTATTTCTTGATTTATCTTTTGTTCAAAATATTTTCCGAGCTTTTTTGCATTTGTCAGTAAGTTCAACGGTAAAGATAACGAAAGATATATCATTGTAGTTCTCAATGCGCAGTTTACGTCACCCATTTTTTTTTGACGCTTTTTAGAGCCTTTATTCAGACCAATCAACATTGTTACATTGTAGTGACACAAAATATCTATATTACACTGTTTGACGGACATCAAAAAGGTTTGTGCAAAATATAGATTAAACATTAATAAATTGTACACACTTATTCAGTCACCAGTCTGAATAAAGATTTTATCTAAAACAAATACACTGTACAAGAAACATGAGAGGTGATGGAATTACAAAATCTTTAAAATGTAATCTATTCACCAGTTATAAACATCATGAGAACTAATATCTCTCTGGGTCATAGGCAAGTGGAGATTCATAACCAGATAATTAAGCTTTAATAATGACGATCAGAGAAAAAGAACCAGTATATGGAGCGGGCAAAGCAAAACACAGGATATTCCATTCATTTTAAATAGATTGACTTTAAGAGATTTTAAATAGATTTTAAATAGATTTTAGATAGATTTTAAATAGATTGACCCATTGACCAAGTTTATTACCTGAAAACCGCCATCTAGCGACGGTAAGTCGCGTCAGGCTCTGTTTAGTCAATGACCGCTACGTCGCGGCGACGGATAGCTTACTTAACTCTGCGTGTGCTGCCGGATATCAAGTGGTGTAACTAAATCGTACCGGTTGGCTTCACAAATGATTCTAAACTGCACTCTCCTGTAATCCTATCTCGTGCGGTAATCTATTTAATAACGGTTCTGCTAAATACACTGCAGTGCCGTTCATTTTCCCAAAGAATAAACAAACAAACACACAAACAAGCAAACTAGATAAAAGTGTTTCCTTGTGATTATCTTTTTCCTAAAGTAATTACTTTAATTACCGGTATGAATCGTAGGATCAAAAGACCACGAAGGTATAAATACATGTATCAAAATGCAACATCTATTTAGAATGCATCCACAGAGTTCTTAACAAATATTTGTAGATTTCGAGGACGTGCGTTTCCACTCCTTAACCACAGTTTATATCCATCAATATCACAAGTTTTCCGACACAAATTACCCTAATTCTTTATTATTTCCCCTGGTTATTGTTGTTTTATTGTGTTGTTTTGGCTTACTTTTTTAACGGGAGATTGGGATATTGATGTAGAACTTGAAATATCGCACCCGCCATATTATTACGATAGACTGGACTGGTCAAGAGAGATCCTAGTTAAAAAAGCCAAACAGCACAGACATATCAAGACATGAGACAACAATTCAGTTTCTCTGAACATAAACGGAGTAATAAGTTTCCAGATTCCTCATGCTTTCCGTTCTGATTAACCCCAACCCTTTCCCACTCCTCACCCAACTCAAACTCAACATAATGCAGAGAGAAATACATGCACTGCCATCACTTTTTGTGTATTTAGATTTAATTTCAAGTTTGAATTTAATCCTTTTTAAATTGATTTGGTCTTATACGTGTTTGGATTCATTGGCTGTTTTTGTTTTTCATAAGGCATTCAAATAAAAATTTCTGATCGTAGAAATCACAGTTATCTGTAGCATGAAATGGGATAGCAGCAAGTTGCATGCTGACCATGGAATATTGATTTTTCTCTCATGTAGAGAAGGAATACAAGTACTCCGGATTAAGGAATCTAGAAAAATATGCTTCGGTTGCATAAAAAAAATCAAATATACTGAATGTTGTTATTTGGTTGGTCATACTCTCTGAAATATATAATTTCTAGTATGGATCACTTCGTTGTAATGGAAACTTTGTATTTTCACTACAGAAGAAAGGGGGTTTTCATCAAAATCTTTATTTCTCATTTGTAAAAGTTACATGTATGTTTTGCTAGTCTGGTTTCGATACTATTTTTGTGTTGTGTTGTGTGTGTGCATGTGTGTGTGCGCGCGGAGCATAGAACTATACTGAAAAACCATCACACACTCATAATATGTACGTTTGAATGTAAATACTCCCTTCTTACAGACGAGCAGGTAAAATCCCGCGTTTGTACACTGTTGTAAGAAGCTTATAGAGTAGAAGACACATGTTCGTGGTGGAGATAACATTTCCAAGAATCGTAATAGTTTTTGCCTGACAGTTAGAACATGGGATGGGGCATGTGTCTTTTTGAGATGGTGGCATTGGATGGGGTATAGGCATGTAATCCGCCATCCAAGGGTAGTCTCAATATGCAATGAATATCTGTCGTATTCGTCATGATGGGGGGAAACTGGCCAATGAATTAGCCGGCAGTTTCAATGAACATGCACGGATCTTGACTGTGAAATACTTGAGAGTCATCTGAAATGACAATTAGGTATTTTATTTCTAGAGACACAAAGCTAAGAACAGTAGACTGTATATCCCATACTCTCATTAATGACATCACTCTGATGTACTATACGGGAAATGGCGCACATGAGAGGATATCTGTCTTAATATCCAAATTTTTGGAGATTGGTGATTGGTTATAAAGCACAAAAACTGTACACTCCCCTTTACCAGTGACAAGACTGATAAGACGACCGTTCAAACAAGAAATAACAACAACAAAGCGAAAAAGCCCCCCCCCAAACAAACAAACAAACAAACAAACAAACAAACAAACAAACAAACAAACAAACAAACAAACAAACTGGATACCAAATCCGGATATAGACAGATTTCTTTTCATTTTCATTATATTTTTATGAGAAAGATTATTTTGTTGTGGGCAAGTTATGTTAATTTTTTGCCTCTTCTGTATTAAGAGGCTTCGACATCTCCCCTTTGAATGAGGGGTAAGGGCAAATAAAGTTGTTTGTTGGGATTTTAACAAGTTACCATAGAAACAATTTTCGTCATGGAGAATCTGACAATTTGTCGTAGGTCATCTTAGACGGAATTTTTCATTATGGAATGAAACTCTCGTAGCACTGACGTCATAGAAGCCTTTTTGTATCGCATTTGTAGAACTTCTTTCATAACAGCGTGTTTTGATCCTTCCTTTCCTGTCTTATTATGATTCTAATCGTAGCAGTAACAGACTTACAAAAGGTTACTGGTATTATCCTATCGCGTCATGGACATACAGGAACTTGTAAGATTTCATTTTCTGATATCAAAAAGGATATAGATAGGTGGAATCGTTCGTATTACACTCATGTTATGTGCTGTTTTTACTTCTCTTAAATTTTCAGCAAATGTTTAGGACCGATACATTTTATTTCACTCAGGAGAATTAAGTTAACGTACTTATGTTACAATTATCGTAGTGTTACATTTTCTACAATCAGGTGTATACGTTTACCGTTCAGAAAGAAATGCTTACTGGTCATTGCGAGGAAACTCTACCCCATCTTAAAGCAGTCTCAATAGAGTAACATCAACAAACAAAATGGCGAAAATGTCATTGAAATTAAGCGTGGAGGGAGAAGTCACGAATTCTTACAGTACCACACATTCCTGCCACTTAAAAGCAATAGTTATATTGGTAACGTTTATATATGAATGCTATATACTAGACCATGGCGCCATTATCTTAGAACTCTGAGAGAATTTAAAACAACAACAGAACATACAAATAAACCAACAGGTGTGCATTTTTATTTTTTACTCTCCAAGAGTTGCGAGATAATGGCATCATGATGTTTCATTTCATTTCAACCCCCCCCCCCAAAAAAAAAACAAAAAAAAAAAACAACAACAACAGGGAATATTATATGTGTGAAGGTCAATGGAAAACATTTGAATCGATAAGTGTAAACTGCATGCATATGCAAATTTGAACGATAGCATGTGAAACTTGTTACAGGTCATGTAGACGTAAAATTGTCATAATTTCCTTATTTCGTGTCCGAAAACCCCCAACTGTGCATCTTTGATTTCACTCTATTTTGTTAACGTCCACTTCAGTATGGAGTGGTGTTTCATTGTACCACAGAACCTGACAGAGGTCCGTCTCTCTCCAGCCTTTGTTACGTCACCCATCACGTGACAACGGAAGCACCCTTCAGTGATGTCCGTAAGGTGACAACAGGTGTTAAAGGCAAGAAAAGTGCAACGATGTCAAAGCGTGGAAGTCATTCATATTATATCGAACACATCGGCGTCTCGCGGGGAGTGTTATGGGTGAGAACTGGCCCCTCTCCAAACACACAAACTCCAAACTCCCACCCCTCCCCCCCGGACGATAAACTTGAACCATCTGAGGCAGCTTGAAATACAAAGAAAAAAAATACACTCAATACAGCAAAAGCAAGAAGAAAGAAGAGGACAGAGGGGTGAGGGTGAGAAAAAGTAGTTTATAGGCCAAAGATGAGAAAATACTATGTGCTATACCGTGGAACCTCAGTTAATACAGCTGTGAAATAGAATTATGTTAAACTTTCATGTCAAGCGTTAGCTGGAATATGTGTCTCTTGTTTACCATTTGCAGATGAAACAAAATCCCAGCTTTAGTGCTTCAAAATAGTTCTAAAATGTGAGTTAGGGATAGAAACAACCAGTGTAAAAAAAATCAGTTTAATCAATGTTAAGTATTGTTGAATATACAAAATGTGAACAATAGTTATGACAAAATTGCTTTTAGACTAAACCTTCTACATTTATGGTTTAGTGAGAAAATAGTGATATCCCCTTATATTTTACGCTTTATTGCAAAATCTTTATAAGGCAGGGTGTTTTGTAACACAACTGACCTACACATATGCATCAAATCTTTTAAATCACTGCTCCCAATGGTAAACAATACCTTTAGAATAGGTCTTGAGAGGTATTATCTGTAGGTGTATGTGTGTATGTGTGTGTGTGTGTGTGTGTGTAGTTTAGAGCAAACACGATGTAAAGCGAAAATTAAATTGACGCTGTTATGTTTTCTTTCCGTTTGTTCTTCTGGTGATGGAACATTTGATAAATAAGTTTCTCCTTGACATATCGATACAAAAAATGGAGAGATTAGAAATAGGGGGGGGGGGGGAGAAAGTTAAACAGTGATGGATCACAGGGAATGAATCCATAGGTGAGTAGAAGTGCTAATTTCAGTTTAGGGGTGTCCCAATGCGTCATCTTCGCAACTGAGTAAGTGGCAGCGTGAGTAAGAGCTGAAGGGAATGGAAGAGGGGAAGTAGAAAGAATGAGAGAGGGAGGGGGGGGGAAAGAAGGTAATCTGGTATCATCAGGAAGATATCGATTCCTTCAAACTGTCATCACATGGTCGTGCATGGTATCATATCATCATCACTGACCGCTGATGACCATTGGGTGACCGTTACATCCTTCCGGTCAAACGGTGCTAAACTAAGTGCGAAATCCGCCAACTCTGCTTAATGCAGGTTATTGGAGTTCGCGCGTGTGATGCTCCCGACCTGTACTCTTCAGCATCGATGACACAGCGCGTCATCATCCACTCTCCCCTGCTATGAAGAAAGAACATAATGTTACAGGGAAGAGAATTCAGTCATTTTCGACTATTTTTGTCCCACATTCTGCTGCCACTTTATAAGCGTATTCATTTCATTGTCATCTAATTCCTTCTCACTGTCAGTGGTGTCATGGTGATAGGATGCATTTTTAACATTACGGTGGGGATTAATCGGGCATAGATTTGCAAATTATTATTTTGTATCTTAGTTTCTCTTCACTCACTTTGCTTGTTTTTTTTTTTTATTTTCTCCTGCTTCTTCCTTTCCAAATTCAACGAGGACGCAAAGTACATAACTATCAATAAAAACAGACAATAATACATTTCTTCTTTTATCTTCATATATTATTGTGAAATCGTAACAAAGGGAAAGATGTATGTGATATACATCTCAAACCAGCACATCCTTTTCGATTTAATTTCCCGATCGAACTTCCACGTATAATTATAAGGTTAAGCCACAAATGCAAACGAAGCTAACATGAAGTAAAAACATAACTGTGACAGGAACACGCCGAAAACACACTGACTCACATTGTTAACATTTTAATTCTCTGTGTGCAACATTCATCCCCTGTCTATAGTTTTGTGTGCGAAATTTGTGCACACTTGACTTCATTGGTAAAGAAAGAGTTAAAGGTATCGAGAAGTGACTCGAAGTAAAATCTACCAAGTCAATGGCGTGACTCATAAAGTAAAGACAACTATTGACATCGCTGATTTCACCTGCAACGCGTCCCTTGTAAAGCGCCCCTGGTGAGTGGTCCGCATTGTGGATAGCAGCATGACGACAGAGGTGACGTCACTTTTGGGCGTAGAAAGTATACATTGCTCAGTCGTTAACAAAATTAGTTCGGCGTTACAAACTTCCTCGGGTTATTTTTGAACCGTTTGGAAATCAGAATTGTTTCTATTTTCACCCGCCTTCCAAGAGGTCTTTCCCTATTGATGGCCTACGTGGCTGAAATTGAACAAGTCAGAGTCATACCAGTGTGACGTTTAGCAACCAACATTATCAGACTATTAGCCAACTCTAGACCGCACTCCTGCTCCGAGCACCACACCAAACTGTTCTGACAGTAGCTTTATTGCCACTTGTGCGTAATCATGAGTTTTGATTGGTCTACCTATGTTGGCACTAGATTGCTGGATGGCAAAGAATTAACGGGTCAGAAAGAAAAGAGAGTCAATTATTATCAGTAACCGCACCTGTTCTTTGAAAGTGAATACAATCTGACTATACCTCTGCCCATCATCCCCAAAACTATTTTTTCTTGCAATACATGTATTACATTTTTATTTTGTTATTGCTTTAGGTAAAGGGTGTCCACTAGGCGGCTGAGTATAATAAAACTTTAAAGGAAATAATTCGAAAATTTAAGATGTTGCATTTTTTTTTTCAGGATCGATAAGGAAAACTTCAAGGAAAAATGGTTTACCTTCCTTCTGTAGTTGTATGCAAACGCCTCATAAAAGTTATGTTATATTCCAGAAATGAGTTAGCACCTGTATAAGATGGGTTATATGTAACTTGTTTTTACGTGAGATATCTTCAAACTTGAACTAATATACATACATGCACTCCCTCGGTTAACTGTCGCTATTTAATGATAACATCGAAAGTCGCAGGTCAAATATGCTCGGCAACGAGCAAATTGAGGTGATGTTTTTGACTTCCTACTTACGCTATTAGCATAAATCTACCGTTTCTGACGCAAGCCATGCGATTTCGTGTCCGATAGTATAAACGAGGTATTTTCGCCGACGATTTCGAATTGCGCATTGTAGCAACCCGCCGTCGAACTTAGCTTATCAGACGATTTGATCGGGGGGAAATCTATTTTTGCGCGGTTCGGTATGTACGGTGTACACGTGCAGTGAAAGCACATTTCTCTGCGTGAAATATTACTTGCTACAGAGAGACAATTCAATTCGTTATCCAACGCAGTTCCATCGTATGATTGATTCTCATATCTCTACACCGATCGAGTTCAGCTAAATTGAAACTCATATCCGCCGAAAATTTGGTAGACCTAACACATTTAAGAAGGTAAAATTTCTGCACAGAGGGAATAGATAACATAACATTGACGAAATAAAGAAACTAATCGCTGGGTATTTTGCGCATCATCAGACAAATAGTTAAGAAGTCAATGCTGTCGTAATGCAAGTAAATGGAGGAAAATACTAATGGTGTCATTACTGTGGAAACAGCTTTCTGTCTGAACCTATACTTGATTGCGATATATCTCCTTTCTCACATTCAAACGTATTGGTGAAATAAATTGAAGGATTAAGGCTGAATATGAATATTCCATCCTTAGTCAATGCGGTGCTGTAACGGGCACGTACATAATTATTTAAAGATATCTGGTATTTTTGACAAAAATATCTTAATTTTAGTCAGTTATTTAGTAGATATTAAGTTGCAAAGCAGCAAAAATATATGTTGTGGCAGATAAGAAATTTCCCTTTTTATTCCATAGAAAGGAAATTTAGATACGAGTGCTATGTAGGTTGATTGAGAAGGAACTTCCGAGACTTGTGACTCTTATATTCTATTTATCACAGCCAACTTCGTAGAATCGCAAAAGGTGCCTTATGATGTGTGTTATACGCTCTTGTTGTACATTGCTTAACTTGCTAAACGGGGAGTGGGTTATAAGTCTGCATGTTCATTGGTGCCTCAATATTCAGTTGGGTCAGGGGGGTGGAAAGATCTCTTTCCACCTCCCTGGCTGGGTGAAAGTGGCCAGCCCTGTGCGTACGATCACTTCTGTTGCCCATGGCGCCTCGACCGTCGAATGCCGCGCCGGGGTTGCGGGCGCTCGTTTTGAGGAGCGCCAAGCCCCCTAACTGACTGCCAGAGATCGCACCCCTCTCTTATATACCCGGGTATTTTTAACCCAATTACACTTCCTCTGCGACCGCTTTCTAGCGATAGGCTTCATCACCAGACCACAAGATGTAGGAGGAAAACACAAACAAGTCGGTCACAACCTCGAACTTCTGCACTCTCTCATTTTGCCCCCTCTGTGACATGAGGGAAATTGTCCAAAAATGAGTTTATTTCTCGAGGAACGCATTGTTAGGATAATGAGCGTCATTTGTTTAAAACAAATTGATAATGTAGTTTTTTGTTCTTTGCACTTAGTAGGACTGAATTAGAATCCCTCGTTTGCTTTTGTAAATAGGAAATTTGATACTTCACATTAGCACCCTTGACAAAGAAGCAATTACGAAAAACTGCAGAAGAAAGTGACCGATATATGTTCTACTGAAAACTGAAAATGAAACTGACTATAAATCGCAACGAAGAAATTTTGCATTGTGTATGACACGTCGTAGAGCAGAAAGCGATCCTGAACATATCATTTTGTGGCATTACGTAGGTGACAAAGTAACATATATCAGACATTTGGTGCAATGTCATTGGAGTAATGAACATCAGCAGAAATCTGCGATTAAATCGACAACCATTGTTTTATTTTGCAAAATATGATGTGAAATTTTTCATTTTCTTTTCTTTGTCGCGTAAGGTGTTTGTGAATATATTAGTTTGTTGACAATTTTAAAGAATCAATATGCAAGAATGGATTTTTGTACAGTAGGATGACATGTACCATTTTAGAAGACACTTGATCGGTGAGTGGCATAGATTTAGAAATCAATACAGTAGTATGAGAAAGCAGTGATAATTCTATCAAGGCTAGAGTTTTGATAAAATGTCCCATGAAGAAGGGATTACGAATGTGACTTGATAATCGACTTATACAGAATAACTGCCGTATTCATCCCAAGGTGCATTTACTAGCACCGGAAAGGATATTTCAAGGGAAAATTTCCTCGCTGGGTCTGAATTTGGCAGACTATGTCGACCATGGCTCTGATCCAGGCCTTGTGTTGATTAGAGCGCGTGGCTTTCCTTTCCGGATTAATGCAGATTACACAGATCTGATTTAAATTGAGCTGATCTCCCAGGAATAGTTCGCCCAATCAGGTGATGAGCTTGACAGTTCGATGGTATACCTGCCCGTCGACCAACATACACCTGACGAGGTGGCTCACAGACTCGCTAGTCACGACTCCAGCCGTTGAAAATTATCATTGTTGAAATCAATTGATCCAAAATTGTCAAGGTCAATGAATTTGGGGAGGGGGGGGGGGACCTCCAACATCATCGTTCTTCACGGAACTCCTCAATGTATGAATCTCTTGGTTCGCATTTTCTGCGATTGCTAGTGCAATGGCACCTCATTCACGTCATTGGTAGTGATGCGTTCAGTACGTTTTTATAATTCCATAAATCATATCTTAAACAAGGGATTAGATTTCAGATGATTTCAGATTTTAAAATGATAAATATTTCATACATCCTCTACTGGTGAAGGTAACCAAACATCTCCTACACGCGTTTCTTCAGTAACAGACACTGCAAAACCGGTAATTTCTAGGGGTTTCTGAGTCGTTAACAGATTAAAGGACAGCCACTTGCCTACAAGTCTAAACATCGAATCTCTGAAGAAATATGAATCATATGAAAGCCACTATAGAGAATGATTGCCTGAATGTTTAGAAACTTAGAACTTTTTTATGTAAACAAAAAACTGGGTTGGTTGGATCTTTTACAATCAGTTTACAAAGTTTTTAGATCGAGAACTTCCTCTGAAACCACTAAATAAAAAATACGCTTCTTCTTCCTACATTTCCTGGTCATCTACTTCCTGTTCCTCCCCTCTCCCTCCCTTTCCCCCATCTGCCCTCCCCTCCACGATCTTAATCAGTAGAATCATTAATCATTATTTAT
This sequence comes from Diadema setosum, assembly GCF_964275005.1. Taxonomy (NCBI): domain Eukaryota; kingdom Metazoa; phylum Echinodermata; class Echinoidea; order Diadematoida; family Diadematidae; genus Diadema; species Diadema setosum. The sequence continues at coordinate 982,873 of NC_092697.1, read as the reverse complement.
TACCAAAGTATGGTGTGCTGATGCGGAGGCAAGTAAAAGACATTCTGTCTTAACAATCTACCGAAGATTGGAAATTGTTGAAGAGGAATAGCGGTCTATTAGAAATCAAAGATGGTCCGATGACTTTGCTTAATCGGTTTGGGAACTGTGAAATACTTCGTAAAAACTGCTTAATCTTCGTTGTAATTTCACAAAGGAAATGTGTAAATGAACAAAGTCTTGTTGAAAAACTAGACACTTTCACAGTAAGCTCGATTGGGTAAACAGCTTTTGTCACGTTGTGAAAAAACAGCAACGCAGGACGGGAGGTCAGGCTTTAGGCGAGCGACAGGGGCGTGATCCTACCTGACCACACTCAACCGTTATTGTCTTAATTGATGAATGCATCGGCTGCTGCTGTTTACGCGCGCAACAATAAAAGGGGGTTATTTCGGTGCTGCATTCTGGGTAAAAGATTTCAGGGGAGCATATTGTAGTTGACAAAAATACACTATACTCAACCGTTATTCTCAGTGGGTTATTGCATGGAACATCCAAGATACCCGTAAACAGTGGCTTAAAGTCAGCCAACACGGGTAAATAAGTAAATCTGTCCTAGGGGGTGTTGCAAGAGAGTTGCAATTAATTGCAAATCCCCCAAATCATATTGAAAGTTGCAATTGCTCTATCTATTGGAAGATTTGCAATATAGATATTCGCAATCGATTGCAACTTTACTTTCTTGCAACATCCCATTAGCATGCAAAGCAGAAAGTCGTATTTGATGTCTTTATTCATTCAATGTTTGTTTCTTTTTTTTTTTTGAAAAGTGCTCTTCGATGGATAGAAATTCTACACCAATGTCATATTCAGTTTAAAAGCTCATGCGATACGTTCTCATCCCTTGATATTAGAATAACAGAATGGTTACATTTTAATAAAGGCGGTTAAGTCCAAAGAAGTGTTGAAATGTCTGCTGAACAGAAGAAAGGAAAAATGAAAGTTGAAAAAAAGGCTAACCTGTTTAAAGGCCCATAACACTTTAAGGGATTCGAATAAGGACCAGTAAGGACTGTACGAAATGCTGAAACACACTGGTGATGATTGTGAAACCCGCTGTTTCAGAACAATTGCAGTTTTCTAATTCATATCTCAATTAACAGCAGTTAATTGTTTTTTTTTAAACAGTTTTCCCCTCTGACGTATCGTCTATCGTGTTTTAATATTATCCTCGACGTACCTCTTGAGAGAAAGTTTGGCGGAAATTACGCCCGTTCATGAACCTTAAACAAAACCACAGAATAGCATACTTAAACTCAAGGGGGAAATTGAATAGCAATTCTATTGTAACCCTTGGATTAACTAAAATAGCGAGAGAGAGAGAGAGAGAGAGAGAGAGAGAGAGAGAGGGAGAGAGAGAGAGAGAGTATGATAGAGGGAGAGAGATAGAGATAAAGGGGAATTTAGGCCACGCCGCTGCGGGCAACACGTGTTACGGCTTAGAAGAAAATAGCAACAATCGCAGAGGTGCTTGCTAAGGAAGGAAACCGCGCGGTCGGAGCAATTAGCCGACAACAAACTGACAGGGTTTATACACTTTCGACAAGCAGTGTGTCATCCTAAATGATAGTCTCTCATCGATGGTTAGGTCATTTAACAGGTTTCGAGGACATTCCACCGTTCATGTGGACCTTCTTATCAGTCTAAATATGCTGCGAGAAAGCGACTAGCTGAAATTGGCTCAGCCGCCTTGCTCATAGGACGAGAAGGGGACCTCGCTGAACTCGCCTCGGCGCCAAGGCGGCTTGTTCAAATTTGCTGAGGCGCCTTCTGAGGACGAGAAACGGAGGAAGTATCTTTTTTTAAAACTCACCAAAATGACCAAGGCGCCTTCTTCGATGTGAGACAGTGAACGGTGACTTGTTGACGTGTGCGTTGGTACCTCGTTCATGATGATAAGGCGGGGACATCAATCGTCTTCTGATTTTGTCGTACCTAAACAAAGCGCCTGAGCGAGTTTTAACAAGTCGCCTTGACACTGTACATTAAAGTTTCTGTATTTAAGCATTTCTCACTATTGCTCTTTGATATATCCTTCTCGTATTACCTCTTCAGCTCTAGAAGTAGATGCTACTATTGCCACTATACTTCTGCAATCCATTACAGCTTTATCCAAAACAAAGCTCAATTCATCATCACCGATGATACCTTGAATAATGATGAAAATGATAGTGAGTATAATCATCAATTTCTTTACCATTACAAGAATAAAGATAATACTAACTTCAGAGGAATCAGGGATGATAAACTTCACAGAAGACAATTTATTTCGCCAACTTGATGATGCAACTATTAACAACACACTTTTTTTCAAGAATCCTTAAGATTTTACTACTCGGGATGATAATATAACCAGTACTTGGCTTTAATTTTGTGATATGATGTGTGACACTTTGTGGGAGCTGGGCGCCTTTGAATGTTTCTACAGATAAATGGCGCTATATAAATGCTGTTTCATCATCATCATGACGTCACAAGACACGTACGTGATTGTTATTGTGGAAGAGAAATTGAATTGAATTGGACTGAGCTGAATTGAATTCATTGTTCTGCATTATACTTTACACAAGGCATCCTAGACGGTATTATTGATGTCTGAGTAGTTACGTCGTAAAATCTTGACGTAGCGATAAAGAATCTAGAAAAAAGATGAATCCAGTCGGTCACTATAGATGACCATTAGCCATTTTGGTTCCATTTGCTCATTTCTTACCTTCCCAGAAAAAAAAACCTCCAAATGTCATGTTATGTTATTGAAAGTCGTTGAACATTGCTGAAAGTTGTTGAAAGTTAATTTCAAGTGCAAGCAAATTACACTGCACTCTCAGAATGCTTACAATACATCATTGGAAAACTAAATGCCATGACACAATGAATTATATGACGTGGAAGTAAATATGTGACATCATAATGACATAATTTCAGACAATCCCGAATTCTTTTGCTTTCATGTAGAAGACCATAGTAAGCATACAAATGTAGGTGAGGATGCATAAAACAGCGGAGGCCCAGTGTCCCGAGTCATCAAATTTATTTTTTGGCGATCAGGCAACTGTGATTCAAAATGGATTACTGCTTTTGCTTTTTAATCTGGGCCAGTACATAGCTTTTGCGGGCCAATAAATTTGAGATTCAAAGATTTTAGTAGCCTGAACTGGACATAAATTCAAAAACTTAGTGTTGAGCTTTGCATAAAGTGTGTTTTTTGTATACGTAATTCGAATTCGATCGAGGTAAACGCACAAGCGTTATATGAAATGAGTAGCACTTTATGAATCGAAAGACCGCCACATAAAAGTTAAAGTTTTGACACTGATACACTAATGTTTCGCGCGATCACAGGGATTTGGTTGACGTTATAGACTGACAATAATGGAAAATACTGAAAACAGAACTCGTTGTACCCTGTGGAGAGTGAAATAATGTCCATGAACCTGTTCCCGTTGTTGATGCTGTATAAATTTATGAGCGTTTTTTTTTTTTTTTTCAAATGAAGGGAGCGTTGTGTTCGTGACATATGATTGACTCTGAATCATTCAGATACTATGAGAGTGATTTAAAGTGTGATATCGAACTTCTTTTTACGTTTCACAAACTTGCATAACCATAAGAGGGGTGAATTGAAGTAACCATATACGAATGAAGTGAAAGTCATCAAATTACTGACCAATAAAGAACATTTGCTGTCTAGATTTTATCTATATTACAATATTCAATTATGCAATGATTATACACAGACCTAAAGCCAATACAACAATGATGGTATGTTTTGTTGTTTTTGTTACTTCATCCTCTACTTTCGACAAAGTACAGTCAACCACATAAAGTTTTATGATTTTGAAAAGGTTAATAAATGTCAAGCACGATAAAATGCTATTGACAGGAAGGGAAAAACACACAATGTGAGAAATGCTTGTCAAGGCTAATTGTCATGAAATTAATAACTTGACAAAATTAGCCCGCATAATTTCATCACTATGCACTGAATATTAAGACGTAATATATAAACATGATTTAAGCTGGCATTTTCATTCGTATTTTTCTTCATCTTTGAAAAAAAATGAATAATAGAACATTAAAATAACACTTTTGTTTTTTAGTACCAGCATTCCATCTTTATTGTAATAACCAAGATACCAGCATCTCACGTTGTGTTAAGGTGTGTCTATATAAACTATCATTCTAAACCTCTTCCGGATTAACATTAATTTATGTTATTTTGTATTTTTCTCTCTCTCTCCATTATTGTGTTTCATTTCATTCATTACTACCCTCGCTTTTAACCGCCAATTTGCACTTGGCAAGAGTCCAAGTGTAGAATTTTGTTGCATGCAGCTCATTAACGTGAATGTTCATTCTCTTTCGTCACAATGGAAGGAGGCAGTTATGTAGCCTATAGATAGTCGTCTGATAAAAGATGTCGATTCCCGCCTAAAGTTGAACAAATTTTTCGTATGCAACCGTGTCACTCCATAATACACATGACCATTTCACCAATGTGTAAAACTAGGCACCTTGCAGTAGCGATTTGAAAAAAGGTTACTTATGGTGGATTTACTTATGGTAGATAAGACCACTCACCATGATCATTATCCGTAACATTATCATCCTCATTATCATCTTCATCATGTTCATCAATATGATGATAGTTTTTACAAGTCCCTTGTCCTAAGTGGTTTTTAACGGAGACATCATCTAAATCGTGATTTTGTTCGATGATTCAGGAACTGCAGCCTTTCCATCCCTAAAACGTAATCGTTGCTCAGTTGTCACAAGACTCCAATGATTTCATGTGAACGATACATCTTATCATAATCTCATGTCAAGATGGTGGATTTAGTGATTTAAGATCTGTACAAAGGTAGTTAGATAGTGGACTATAGTGGGGTGATGTCTTCAACACCTCTGCCAATTACCTCACGTGGTTGCTTTTTATATCATTAGATTTTGATACAGTAGATTTATTTCGTAACTTTCGCATCCTACATCCAAGTTGGACATGTGATAGGCTGCTGTTTTAGGCTCCTATGCCTGTCATCACATGTTTCTTTCCTTCATTCCTTTCTGCTCCATCTGTATAATTATATTACCGTGTTGATGGGAAACCATTTCCCACTACACGTGTATTAAGTTAAATGACCCTCTTTTCGTGTCTTTTCTTTTACGACATTTTGTAAAGGAAAACCGCCATTGTCAACTTCACGTACTATCACGCACAACAAAAGAAGACATTCACATACAACTCTCACCATCCCTTGGTACTCTTCTTCTTTTCTTTTTTCTTTAACGTTGTCACTCATCTCACCCTCCTTCCATATCCCGATGTGCGCCCTTGACTGTTACAGCCACGCTGTACCTTACTTAGTAAGACTGAAGTGATCGAAGTAATGGCGGCCTGTGCGATCGGGAAGATCAGACTCAGTCCCGCAGATCCTGTGCGCCATCTTTCTTGGAAAACGTTGACCTTATTCCTCACAGTCAAGTGTACACCGCAAATAGGTTCGTGGTGAATACAACTCGACGCCACACGAGTGACATGCCTCTGCAGCCGTGACCGTCGCTCACTCGCAGCGGATCACGGGCGAGCAGGGCAGCCAGAAGTCTGGCGGACAGTCACTGCCACCTGATCGGCATGTTGCCAAAAAGAAGCTGCGATGAATTGTCGTCTTTCCAGTATTTTACCTCCAGAAGAGTTATCATTATTATTATTATTTTTTAGATATACTCCTGAAATCATTGGAATTTCAGTTCCGTCACCAGGTAGTGAGGTGCTGCGTCTGTTCCTAATGGCTGGTGGATAAAATCATCAAAAAGCATATCTTATATCATATCTTGTCTTATACCGTTTCTGAAACTGTACCTTCTTCTTCTTTCTCTCTTTTCTTTCCTCTTCTTCCCTTTCTATTGTTTTCTTTTTCCCATAGCGCTTAGAGACATTTTATGTAATAACGCGCTATATAAATGCTGTGAATCATTATTATTGTTATCTTCCTCTGTCGGATGGCTTTGATGTCAATTTGACCATCAAGTAATATACTTATTGCCATTATACAATATAAAACCTCTTTTCTGAGTAATGTTCATTCATTCTAGTTAGTGAAATGTTAATATAATAGAAGACATGCTTCTTAAAGGGATAGAATATTTTCTGAAATGGATTTTTTTTTTGCGTGTAACGTTAAACCTTTCCTGTTAGTGTCTGAGTATGTATTGCTTTATGTACAAAGTGAAATAACTCCTACCTACAGGAGTCATGATGTTGAGTGGAAATAAGAACTTTTTAAGTATTCTGTGTGGATATTTCGAATGAGCTTGAGTTGATATCGGCATGCGAATCTCATGCGCCGAAAGGAATGATGGTTTCTTATCAAAATATCTTTCCACTTTTCTTTTTTTTTTTTCTATCACAAACCTCACAAACACAAATAATCACAAACCAGATGTCGATGATATTTTGAGAATGTTGTTAAAAATTGAAATATGATAAAATTGAAATTGACATTTGAGGAGGGTTTCACTAGCTGAAAGACAGTGATGATGTTGATAATCCTGTACAGACTGAATCCTAAAAAGAAGTCCATTCGACGTCCTAAAACACATTTAAAGAAATCTCATTAGGAGGAAACGTCTTGAGTGCGTGGGTTGTCGACATCCGGATCGACATAAAAAGCCACGTCACGGCGTCGATTGGCTCGCCTGATCTTGTTGACTGGCGCCCGACCTTGCAGTAAGGAGTCAGAAAATATCAGTTGGCACAGAACCACAAAGGTATACATGTATTCCGAAATAGTTCTCTTTAGTACCACTGGTCTTGGATAAAGGTTTGGCTCACGAATTGTTCGTTGCGCTTTCCTCGGGAGGTAGTCATGCAGTTTTGACTTTTCGTTCGCTATGGCAAACACCTCCCTCCCATCACTAACATGACAATGTATGAGGTATCAAAAGTGCCTCAATTCTATTGCGACAAGGACTTCAAGGATCATCAAAGAAATGAATGCACTTCTTTCATTAAAAAAAAAAAAAAAACTCCAAAGAAGAGAAAGCACTCGACCCAAGAAAGATACCTTACGACGTTATAAGGCACATTATTTTGCATAATCTGACGAATTTTCAAATTAAAATTTTATAATGCCTGGAAAAGACCTCATCACCAGCGTTAACCGCCACTATGTTGCTGTCTTTGAGGTGATTGTCAAATCTTCATGAACCGCAGGGTTTATATTTTTAGCGTTATGACTCTACGGTCCCCCATGAAACAGCAAGATGGATGTTCGGCAGTCTTTCGCTCCTGTGATCATCCCTGTCCTATAATGTCTAGACTAACTCTTGATTTACTCCAGATTAGGGTGCGTATGATCGTGATAATGATACATTATTATACATCAGGTGTGCGTCTCATTTGGCCAAGAAAGAAGCGGGAGTAAAGGAAACTGATACGTTTGATGGGCACATGTCGGCCATCTGTCGGGACCGCAGCAGACCCAGCCTTGGAAGGCACCATCCAATCTCTTGAATCGACCGCGAAATGATATAGCTCATTATCAGATCCAAAAACTGGAGCTCCGTAAACAGCATTGAAACATTCCCCTAAAATATCTCACAGGTTACACTCTAACCCTTTCTGGCGGTATCACAAATTCACAACAAAGATACTTAAAATAGATTTTGGGAAAAAACCGCACACATTAAAAAAAGAATGAACCCCGGTTTCATAACAACGTGTTGTGGTTAATGAGGGTGAATTCCTCTTCTCTTCCTGTGTGAAAAACGTGTTTACTATGAGAGTTTTAGGTGACTGTACAATTCTTTCTTTAGATTCAACAACAAACAACACTTGCTGAATGTTTACTCATCTCTTTCTCTCATTTCTTGCTTTTTTTTTGGGGGGGGGGTGGGGGTGAATAACAGAAACATTAAACATCAGCATAAGCACATGGTTGGTTCGAAAGATCCCTGTATGGAGTTGGCGCGCAGCATACTGTACTCCCTCGAGATTATGGAACTTACCTTAATTGAGCAATCATTAACAAAGAAATGATTTCTTTTCCAGAACTTTGCTTGTTTGTTTGTTTGTTTGTTTGTTTGTTCATTTCCATCTGAGAAGATGGCTGGAAAGCCCATATTCAGCTACGTTATAAGCTGGTCTTTCATTGGGTCCAGTTGGATGTGAGGTGGGACCACTTCACCGGGTTAAACACCCTGCTCTTTGCGATGAATGAATGAAGCGGGATCTTTTACGTGCATGAGTTGTTAACTCTCTCATACACGGGACCTCCATTTTATGTCCTATCCGAGGGACAGAGTGTTTTGCCTCTTGCTAGAGGGGACGGTATACTTACATACAACATTGCTCAGTCCAGACTCGGGTTCGAACCCGGGCCCTTAGGATCGTGAGGCAGACGCGCTACCGACTGAGCCAACTCACCGCTCTACTTTATTAAAACTATTTCAAGTCAACATTTTTTTTTTTTAAATGATGTTCACATGATTATTTTCTTTCTTTCTTTCTTTTTAATGGATGTAAAGTATTCAGTGGAAAGAGCAAAAATTATTCGACAAATACAAACAAAGAAAAAAAAAAGAAAGGAATGTTTCGAAGGCGAATTTTCCATCTTCAGAATTTTGTTCCTTGGCTGAACCCGTGACATCACACTTGTTACGGTTAATCCTCTGCGTATCTCAGCTACCCACACGACCGCCAATGATAGCCGGGTGCTAACCACACAACTTACGATTTATTTGACGTCAGAAAAATGTGTCTTAATCCTCACACCCACCCAACCACCCACTCACTCACTCACTCACTGTCAATAAGACGACACGGGAATCGAACGTCAAATCAATTTATGATTAATAACGGGTTACGACCTACCAGGTTAGTGGACGTGGCGGCATGGGTGAAAGTGTGCATAACTTCCGCCCGCTTTGCCAGGAAATGCGGGTTTAAGACCGCCAATTAGTCGGCCATGTATGACTCGCACAGTAGAGCTAAACAACTTTAAAATGTTATGCCAAATAATTTCAGTAATATATATGTAACATCTCTATTGAGAAAAATAAATGTGAATGACTAGGATGCAGCTTTCCAATTAGTGTGAGGAGTAGCAAATGAAAATTTATTAGATATTTACTACAAAATGAAACTGATGTTGATTTCATATTCCTTTGGCAGTGTGATTATATTACTGTTGTAGCAAGCAATCGACATAAGTTCATGCCTTTAACCATCTCTACATGTATGATGCTAAAGATAAATAATCTTACTTATTTTAGAGATCTCTGTCGGAGCTATTTTACAGGAAGCAATCCGACAGGAATCGCAAAGTTTGTTAATATCTGTGTCTTTGCTTCATCCTCGTGAGCGTATGTACACAGCAAGCCAGACCTAAACCGGCGTCACAGCGAATCCGACTAAAGTTCCGATAAATCTATGTTGATCACATCGATTTGATATGAGAGATCGAGTCAAGAGAAGAGAGAGAGAGAGAGAGGGAAGGAGAGGGAGAAGAGACTAATTTTCCAGTGCATTCTAGTCTTGTTAAGACTAAGGTCGAATGCTATATTTCCTCCCCTAAATATTTTCAGATTTTGTCTTGTGTTTGGATGGCAAATGCATCTTACATATCAAGAGAAAAGGTTGACCTGGCGAAAGGCCTTGTATCGTAGGAAGCCGGAGATACGAAGATAGAAGTATGGCTAAATAAGAATATGAACAGTGCAGAGCCGTGGAAAAAGAGAGGAAAATAAACAACAATAACAACCAGAATGTTATTAAATTCAGTCATTATTTCTAACCTTTAAAAAATGCTTCTCTATTCTTTTTAATTATTTCTTTTTCTACTCGTTATCTATGCCCTCCTAATTGAACGGAGGCGGGGAACGCTAAAACGTTATTACCATAGCACGTCCAGAGCCACTCATTACCACTGCTCGTAGTGTATCATCAAGATATAGAAAACAAACCCTACCGCAGGGTATCATCAAGCACTGAGGGATACGATAAAACGTACTCAGCAAAACAGCAAAAAAAAAAATCAAGTTTTTATCATTATTTGAAAAAATAAAGAGTAAAAGCAAACGTGAGAGCAGTAAAAGGAATATAAAAGATGTATAAGAAATATTAATCGACGAAGGATGTGAATTAAAAAAAAAAGACGTCCAACAGAGTCGGAGACGGAGACGTCAAAGAGTAAAGACCAAAGAAACAGAGAGGAGAAAATGCGATATAATTGATAAAAGTAATGAATACCTTTTAAACATTATTATGATTTTACATAAATTGTAATTTGTCAAATGAATACTTTGTATCATGCGTTGCCTTTTGTTGGATGGAAATGGAGTATAATTGAATTAATCTAAATTTCTAAGGATAATAGACAAAAATGAGAGAGGTACAACGCAAGAATGCACAGGTGATGATTAGTATCTAAATGGGAGGAGCTTTAAATAATGTCATAATTTATAAGACATTCGCCACGAAGCAGGAACCTTCGATATCAACATTCTATCTTCTTTTTAAAGGCATCTTTATATCCTTGTGATGATTAATATAGAAAAAAATGGTAATCATTTCATTGATGACACTGCAATGGTCACCATTGGTCATTCACTGTGATGATCATCATTGATCATTCACTGGGTCGCTAATGTGATTAGCCCCAAATCGTGTCGGAGAATGTGATCTCATTAGGTCTGTTTAATTAGCGCTATAACACATTGTTGCGACTCACCAGGCTTGTCGATGTCACGATCAGTCATCAGTTATGGTGTCACGTGTATTCAGCGGTCGAAAACTATGATGGCAAGAAGAACTTTTGGAGCAGGTAAATAGAAGAAACTTGCTCAATACACAGGCATAATAAGACACCTAATGCGTACGATAAGTAGATAACTCAATGAATATACACATGGGCATACATCATTATTTTGCATGATAGTCGTCAACACTAATATTGTGTGTGTGTTTGTGTGTGTCTCTCTCTCTTTCTCTTCTAAAATGTTCTTGGAGTTATGACCATATGCCTATACACATATAATTTACAGTTAGACCTAGAAACATAATTAATGTTTTCATTGCTAAAGATTAACATACTGTCCTTCATCTTCATAAACATACAGTGATTATTCAGTACTTTAGTAGTAGCCATGATTAAAAAAATATGGGCACACTGACGGATTGGACACAAATCAACGAATTCCTGATTGCTAGACAGGCGTGATAACCATTACTTTCTCTATGCAGAGATGTATCATATATATACAGGTTGTACAATTATGTATGTTTACGTCAATGAAGGGCAATTTAACGATCAGATGCAATAAAAACAACTCAACGCAAGACCATTAATTTGAATAATTTACTTGTTTATACGTGTATTGATATCTGTAACTCATAGTTTCGTGCGCACGGTTAATGAAAATAATTCATAATCCTACAATAAACAAAACAAAAGTTTTGGAAAGCTGATAAGTTGTAATAATAACTGGCTTTCACAGTTCTTTTTATGTCATTTGCATAAAGTACTAAGAATATGACCATAACCATCATCGGGTAAACGTGACTGTTATATTTCACTTCTTGATTTTGTTTTTGTTTTTGATTTGTTTTTCAGAGCTCCGTTCAAGATGTCGTGGATAATTTTCACCTTCCTTTTCTGGCGAAGTTCTATGACCTAAAGTGAGAAAGGAACGAGATAGCTGTGAGCTTATTCTAAACAAAGCCAGAATATGATCGCAGCAGAGAGTTGAAAAAAAAAAGAAGAAGAAAAATCAGCTGTCTGCTAATGACCGTAGGAAATGAAATTACAAGGCAACACGAAAATGATATAGAGCAGGCACACAAGACTAATTCAGAAAGCATAATAGTGACTAAACATCTTCTTCTCTCATCTGTTGTCTGAATCACCTGCTTGTGTGTCCGTCCGTCTGTCTTTCTGCCTTCATAAGTATGTATGCATGTATGTATCTATGTATCTATCTATCTATCTACCTACTCATCTATCTACTGATTAATTTTCCTATCAGAACACATTCTTACGTCCTCCAGCTCTCATCTTTCTTCTGTTTCAGCTTGTCCGTCTGTCTGTTTGTCAGTCTGTTTCGCTTTTTTGTGTGTATGTCTTTTTTCCCTCTCTCTCTCTCTCTCTCTCCACTTCTTGACTGGCTCAAGTTCTCTGTATTCAAATTGCTTTGTCACAAAAGGTCTGTGATCCTAGTGTGACTCATGTAGTTTGGGGCGAACACTCATCCCGCTCGTCAGCTGGTATATATCGGAATCCTCGTAGCGAGCACTTCTGTCTGCCGTTCTGCAGTTCTGCAAAGGTATTGCCCACAAGCTGCTGATTTGATTACATCTCTATTAACTTTGAAAGATATCTGAATTTATTATACTTTTTCAGAATGTTCAAACATTTTACATAATGATGACTTATCGAACATCGAATACTAAAACACAACTTCAAAATGTCTCGTGGTTATTTAGGGAGCTGTCTGGAAGACTAATCCGAGTAATGATCTACTAAGTTCAAGATGGTCTTGAATATCTTTGATAAATGAGTTTCAGTCGTCGACGTCCCATCTCCTACAGAGGAGTATGATAAAAGTAAAGGGTAGTTCATCGATATTTTCCCGTCAAAATGAGTCGCACGTGTTTGGACTTTTCATGACCCTTTCAAGATCGGTGTAAACCACCAGGAATAATTAATTTAGGATTGTTTCCAATGTGAATAAGTGAAGGAACTTTATGTCGAAGAGAGGAAACTAAGTAGTCATCGTGTAACAACCGCAAAAAGAGAAGAAGAAGAAGACTGGAAAAAAAAAAGCCAGAAAGAAAAAAAAAATCTTGTGTTGGTTAGTCTCCTTTCAGACGATACAATGATTTATGAAATCATAGTCAGCATCTTGGTCTTTGATTCATCTAAATATATTGAACAGATTCGCTTTTAAAGCGCCATCATCGTATTTTCTGACGTCAAGTTCTGAATTAGAAGTAACATCAAGAGTCATAAACTCTGGGAGTTACAGACGCTTTCATAACGAGAAGTGAAATCATATTTCTTTTTCTTTTAATGTATTCATGGTCCTTTGTGTGCAATGTCTATAATTCAGCCTGCGGGCTGCGATGGATATTGCTCAATGAAATACCTTTTCAATTCAATTCATTTCAATTGAATTCAATAAAATCAGTTGCAACTATATTTACACTTTAATTTGCAAATTACATAATCATTATCAAAGGTGATGAGGATATCGCTTCAGAAGTTTCATTTCCTTTTGTTGATAAAACTGAATTCATATAATTATATATATACATACATATATATATATGTGTGTATATATACATATATATAACATATAGGCCCTATATATATATATACATATATATATATAATATATATATATATATATATATATATATATATATATATATATATATTCATAATGAACGGGTTTGATGCAGGTCATTGTTAAACAGACAGTAGGTATGTAAAATTCCAGATATTATGATTTAGCAATGGCGGCACACTTAAAGTCGTTACACTTCATAAAAAAATAAACAAATTGAACACCATTCTAAAAATCTTGTGGTATGAAACAAGGCTAAGATAAGTTGTCTACTGGGATAACAAACCAAGAGTTGATTACTTATAATGATGCAAGAAAACGAGGATTAACGAGTTCTCACGGACTTTTGTGGGGAGTAAAGGATGACTCTATTACTGACGAATGACTCCCCAAGATTCGGATTGTTCCAGAAGAAAGACGAAGATACTATATACTTACGAAGCTTACTCTGTTTAAAGTGCAATGAAAGAAGATTAAATCGGTGTATATTGCCTTCTTCAACCTCTTCTTGTAATATGGAAAAAGATGCATGTAAAACGATAAATGTTTTCTTGATAGTTTGTTGAAATGTCATGGTAACAGACAAGCCAAAATACAGTCACTTTTATTCGTCACTTTGGTACGTCTCTAATATTAATTTAACTTTCGTAACATTTCAAGTATAGGGCAGTATATGAGATAAGCTGTAACTGTAAATGATGTGACTCGTCTGTTTTATTTCTTTCGGATCTGAGAGAATGAGAGCGAGTAGTGGCAAATGTTCGTAAACTATAGTTTATGAGATTTGTCCTTTAAGCGACATCCATAGGAAATTGGAATCTGCAGATTGTGAAAATGTGTAAACTCTATACTAACTTTGATCTTTGTTTCCCCTTTCTCGTATCCGAAATGAAAGTTAACAGATTTTCCTATATAACACATAGGCACGAGTTAAGTTCCTAGGAAAGACACGTTATTTTCTCTGATCCATATCTTCACAATTTTCTTAAAAACTGTAAAGAAAACTAAACTCAATCGGATATCAGTAGAGCAGAAAAGTAATTAAGAAGTCAAGAAGCACGAGCAGCCAAAACCATTAAACCTTAAATGGTTTTATTCCTGTAATAATGTAATGTATTTGTATATGTACAGCAGAACATTAATAATCTTAATCTAGTAACATAAGGTTTACGGAAAAAACACACACAGCTATTTATGACTTATATAGCACAGGAACTAAAATTATCTTCGTATATAGTCTTGTCCGCCACTGTATAATATATCCGTACATGATTTCATTATCATGATTTGAAATTGACATTTAGAGAGAAATACACGTATTTCGCGGCAGGGTATTACCTGTTCGATTCAATAACATTGACATTAAGGAAAATGAACCGCATTTAATTTACATTTCTGATAGATCTCGTGAAACTAAGATACGAGTTCTACATGCGTCAAACTTGGGTAGGCCTTCAATGTATGATGTAAAAATTGCAGCTTACGCTCATGCCAAAATTCTTCATTAAATTACATTTACGGATTATTTTTTTAAATAAACTAATTTTGACATACACAATGTGCTGACTTGTTTTGTGATGCATTCTTTATGAGAGACGCATTCCCTAAGCTGACAACGATATGTATTAAAAAAAAAAAGAGCCTCGTTCAGATTTTAGACAAAAAGAGAGTGAATATATTTTGCCCATATTATTATTTGCAATGGTTTCTTTGCTCTTTCCCTCTCTACCTATATGTACATGTATGTATATTGCATATAAAGTATGTAGGTATTCTATGTGTGTGTATGTATGTATATAGGCCTATATGTGTGTATGTATGTATGTATGTATATGAGGATGTGTGTATCTTTTTATCTGCCATATCCTTTATACTTCACTAAACCATGTACCCGTGGGAAACAACTGATGAAAGAGTGTTATTTTATTCCAAACAAAAAGCGGAAACCCATGTTATGTGGCATTGCTTTAATCCGTCTAGACAGTATTGTTCGGGATACCCACTTTCTTTCTATGTTGTCATGGTTGTTCTGTCAGCAGTTATGAAAGTGACGAAAGAAATCGTCTATGTTTAATTCATGATCGGCAAAATGGCACAAAATTTACTTCAATCACGCCTGGCTTATCTATTTGACAGAAACCTCTTTTTCAAAGAGACATCCGGTAAAGTTAATCAGTAAATCTTGTATGAATTTTGAATTTATATCTCAGGGTGAAAGAAGTTATATGTATGGATCAGTGAAACTCATCACGTTCATATTCACCTACATATTTATACACTTTTTGTATCGTATTGTGTTTATATACGCATGTGGATGGATTTCCGTTGTATCTATAGTGGCATATACGTACCATCGTGCAATATTGTCATCAAATATTAAACATGTTAAACGTCCTAATGATAAACATGTAATTAGGTAGTTTAAAACATAAATTCAACTGCTTGATTTATGCACACATCCGATTCAAAGCACTGACTATAATTCCTGTATATAGCTCATGTCAAGTTATACCTTCAGGCGACCAAAATACATACTGAACACTAAAAGAAATTAATAATAAAAAAGTAAAGAATTAAAAAAGAAGAATTTACTGATAGTCTTGTCATCCAGCCCTGCTGTCATCACTCTCTTCTTGCAGCTCGAAACTAATTTTCTCCATTCACTCTTTGCAAGATATCGTAGACTATATAAAGCAGTTCGATATTGAGAGTAATACCGTCCCCTAAAAAGAGCACTGTTGCGATTTAAGTTAGTTGGGACAAGTTGTAGAATATCTGATGTTACGTGTGGCTCATGATATCAAATGAAGAAAGAAACACACACATGATCACTAAAGACAATTTTGCCATTATTTATTCAAAAAAACAAAGATCGAAAAATAAATAAATAAAGCAAAACCAAGCAATAACAAAATCCCCAGACCGGTGGCCGTTTATCATGTTAAGGTATACATCAACTCGTAACTAAAATATTCAAGCCATGTTGTCTGCAATCCGTCAAAAACATTTTATTCTAGAATATTTTTCCAAAAGGCAATTATCTGTCAAACATTAGCTCTCCGTGACGTAGATAAGCAATCAACATTCCAACAGGCCAGCAGAGAATGGAACCCGATCCCAATAGCGTGCACCAAGAGAGAGTAGTTAGTACACCTCTGACGATCGTCTTAAAACAATTAAGGGATAAAGACTGGTGTAGGATTACCGTCAAAATGTCTTGAGGATTAACACGAATCACTACCATGACTTGTTTAACGAAGAGATTGCAGGATTTCAACAAAAAGACAATGATATAAATTCTGCGCGCGTAGAATTTTACGTCAATTTGTGAGGTTGCAGCTCCCCGGAGAAGTGATGTCTAAACATCACGTCTTGACGAAAGAGTGTTTACCAATAATTTACACAGAGAAAAGAAAGAACAAAGATAGCAAAACTCGCGCCTAGAGCACTCTACATAGTGGATTTGGTGCATTAGAAATCATGACGAGTAACAAGATCGAAAAAGATACTGGTGAAGGAAAGTACCAATGAAACAAGATTAAACAGTATTATTTGTTATCTTTGACTTCACACTATAGACCGATTCGGTTTTGAAATACTGTGGCTTATAATCCTGGCCATAACTGAGGAGCCTCCAAAATTATAGAAGAAATGATGATACAATGGGTTATGTGTGCAATGAGTCAGGTGTATTGCTATGTCAGTGCATAAGTCAACTATTGCTAGGCATACTAGCCCCCCCCCCCCCCCAGTTATTGTGACATAGAAATTAGATTTTTTTTGTTAAAGCACCCAAACCGAACAGGTCCATACGTCGCATTTTCACATGCTCTCATTCAAATACATTCTAAGCATACAAACAGAGATAGAGAGAAAAAAGAAAGAAAGAGAATTTGTCAAATACGGGGGATGGGGGGGGGGGGGGTGCTGGGATGAGCACGGGCCATATAAGCCAGTGAAAGTTCATGTCCTGAGACCTTTCTTGCACTAACAGCGTTGCGCACAGACTTTTCTTGCACTAACAGCCTCGTGCACAGGAGGAAGGAAGATATCGGTTCGACACGCGCTTAAGTCATTTCCCGCCAAAATACTGCTCTCCCTCTCTCTCGCTCCCTTCTTTTCCTTCTCTCTTTTACATCTGTCAGGCAGACGATCAGAGCCCGTTTCCCAGGGGCCCTAAGCCAGGTAAAACACTCTTGACTTTTTGGCGGTTGGTGATGTCTGGTTCGATGTGGCATGAACTCACAATATTCAGATTCTCCACCACGATAGCAGAGCGTCCCGGTCAGACCCGGCGCAGACGACCAAGCTCAGGGCCGATGCCCCGTGCTCCTGCCGTCTATGAGAGGTCGACGACGTGCTGAGCGGCTGATCAGACCTCCATGATCACGCAGCAAACCGAAGATTGTAAAGTTTGGGTTTCAGTCAGTGAAATACACCCATAGATAAGAATAGACTATGAGATAGATCAACGCAATTAAATATCTGATTTATTTGATTATTATACATAATATGTTTGCAGATTACTCCAAATATGTTAACCAATTTCATAGCTACATCACCGTCCTATTGCAACTAAAAGAATTACAACACCACTGACGACATACAAACTAAAACAAATTAGTTTAACCATAGAAATGAAACAGGGGTATTGCAGGAGTTCTCAGAATGTTATCATCAAGAGACATTTCCTTAAGTATGTCATACATTAGATTGTCCTGTTGTGTCGACAACTAAGGTATATCATCATGATAAGAACAGTGTATTAAGTTCCATCTTAACTAATATTATTGTACTTAATTTTCAGTGCACAAATTAATGAAATATATCTGTTTCCATGATGGGTAGTTGTTGAATGGTGTTAAAAATAGCTTCATTTCGTCATCGTCGCAAGCCAGACAAGACATGACTATATGAGTGCGAAGAAAAATAACACCCGGAGCTCAATTTATGGTTATTACGTGGAAAAACGAAAAATGCTGAAAATAGTTCCAAGGTAAATGGAAGAGGACTTTCTTTGGTAGATCCCTGCGATCAGAAATCAGAGTTTAGCCAAAATAAGAAGGAAAAACACATCTTCTAGAAGAGCGACACTCGTCTTGAACAGCAGGTCACGCTGATAACCGCCGAGTATTAAGTCCTATCTAAGCCAGCCACGTTGTATAGATGAAACGAGCACATTCCGGAAGGCTTTGAAAACGACACCGCGCCTATAACCTAGGATAAAGAAAGCAAAAAAAAAAAAAAATGTCTTTGAACAAGAAAATAAAACATGAAAAAGGTTTGGTGATAACCAACATAACACATAATTTATGAGGTATATGTTTACATTCCTGCTAACCAATATGACACGTAATATGAGAGTATAATTATTATGTTTACATACATGCATACATAAATACATGCATACATACATAGTATAGAGACATACATAATATTCTTATATTAAATGGGTTAGTCAAATACCGGTTAGTGATTGGCTAAACACAGTCACGTGGTGGAGACACGTTGGTTATGTTCGCCCATGGGCAGAACATTTTTGTGATGTTCTCCCATGGGAAAACATTTTCACGTAATGACAAACGATACCAAACGATTGAACGATCATATTTTTCACGCAATCGATATATAGGATAAATTTGCCTACAGACTGACAGATGATGGTATTTGACTAACCCATATAATATAACAGATGATGACTTTTGTTGTCGGGAACATGTACCAAACATTCCACCCTCAGGGTTTGAAATGCTATTTCGGGAGGCTACAATAACCTCCCTCAATAGCGTTTCAAACCCTTCGGGTGGAACATTCGGTATGTTCCCTCCCCCGCCAGTCATCATCTATATAATGTACGTACATAAATATTGTATAGACACACAGTATGGATGTATGAGCCCTTACATAATATGAAAAAAAAACGTGTTTTTTAACGCAGATTTTGAAGTGTACAAAATGTGTGCTCTGTTTGTGTACTCCATATTCGCATGAAAGCAATAGCAGAGTAAAATACAATAAAGCCCATAGTGCTTCGATGTGTCCTTGTTCACGAGTAAGTTGTCAAAACATGAGTAACGAATCTAACATGATTATAATAAGCGTCCATGTTCACGAACATACCGATGAAGCTATATAACGAATTTTCACGTAGCTAATAGATATAAGACAGCAATTAAATAATAAGTAAATTAAAAAGTAATGTTATCATGGTTATTAAGTCGATGATGTAAGAAGATACAGTCGATGTTACTGCAACATTATGTTACTGTATAATTATATTTACATACATCCAATATTTATGGTGAACTGCAAACGGATTTTTTGTTTTTATTTTTCATGTCATTAATGTTCCAGACTTACAAAATGGCGTCTGCCATCAATAATGTACAACAGGTGACATAGGGTCAGCAGAGGATACTCCTTGGAAGGCGATTTCTTCATGTTAAGGAACAGAACTCTTCGATGACAGGATCTTGATCACGTGACCTTCCGGTGTGAAATGTCATCCATATTTGGTATTTGACATTTTGGTGTCGACATTGACTGCTCTGGTCCATTTTGGGACGATCTGTCTCCCAAATTGGAAATGAGGACATTAAGAAGTCGTGCAATCATGACAACATTCTTTTTTTTTTTTTTTCTTTAGTTCTGTAATCTAAAGCCCAAGCGAGTCTGCAAAATAAGTTGTAGGAGGAAATTGTTCGTTTCGCACGACATGTGTCACTTTATGATGAACAGCTTTAAAATGTTGATGTGATGAAAGAATTTAGAATACTAAACACAGTCTCCTCCTTAGGCACATAGACTGCAAGTTTCACACTTTGTTTCCTTGGTGAGGTAGATAGGAAGGGACATTCATAAGTAGGAATGTGTTCATTTTCGACATCCAAGATATAGTAATGATGATAGTAGTGACAATAACGACTTGCACTTCCCTCAAATTGTTAAACAATGTGAACTTACAAAATAATGTTTACTTTGTATTGTTTATTACTTTTTAATATTATGTAAACATGAATGAAATAAAAATCACCAAGACTATCAGCATTGTCATCTGCTTCTTTTTGTTTTTGCCCACTATGAATATCTTATTACAATCCCAGTTCTTACTATTCTAATGTAGTAAATGTTTCAAACTAATTAATTTGTTCCGTTCAATTTTAATGGTACGGTTACTAAATACACAAAGCCGTAAAAAATCAATATGAAGGCATCAAACTTTTACTTCAATATTGAGGTTAATAGTACCAATTTCTGTCTCTTTATGCTGTTATGTATCATAGCTATGAATGCAGAGACAACAATAAAAGATATGAATATTGTATCATGAGAGGATTTCATTTACTTTGACATTAAGGCCATAAGAACAATTTGTTTCATATGATTATTAAAACATATACACATATATTGTTTTGTTAAATTGTACTTTTCGTTTTCTATGAATCTGTATCGATAACAAAAAAGTGCTATTGGAAATGAAAATAAATTTCATTTGAATTGAATTGAATTGAATTGAATCGAATCGAATCGAATTTCAGGTTTAGTCTATAATGAGGTTCCAGAATCCAAATATCACACGCTATTACATGACAAGCGTTGGGGATTAGCTGTGTATACACAGGGATATCCGAAAAAAGTCATGCAATCATTTCTGTGCCAAAATTTGATGATGCTTCAATCTAGCAGGTCTAACACTGTCTAACATAAAGGTAGTGAAAACACTATAACTCTCTACGCCAATTGATTTTAGAGGGCAACATATAGTGTATTGTACTCTCTCTCTCTCTCTCTCTCTCTCTCTCTCTCTGTTTGACATCATCATTATCATCATCATCATCATCATCATCATCATCATCTCTTTCTTCTTGATTATTCAACTGATTTTTGCAATGTTTCCTGTCAATATATATCTATCGATACACGTGGATTCTGACAGATATCATTTCAAGATATCATCCTATCTTTTCTCCGACAGCTTCTTGTCTTGACCTCTCTTACGCCATTTAAAAAAAAATGCTGAAGGGAGATTTGAGGTCAAACCAACACTGACGTTGAGAGAGGATTAAGACAAGTTTGAGAGGGGAAAAGTGTCAAAAATGATACGAGTTCATCTTCCTGCGAAGGAACACAGATTCAGCCCGTTTGTCCAGTTTTCCAGGAGACAAATGTCACATCGCGTGAAGATCGGGGGAGCGATTTCTGTGTCACGTCGCGCGAGGCATTAGCCGCTGGATTATCCCCGCTCTCTTCTCGCTTCTTTTCCTCTACCCGTGGCGCGTGAGCTCTCGGCTTTCATCGGATAGTTTCGAGGAGGTCATTGGGATAATCCGTTAATCCGAAAACCGGCGTGTATTCTTCTCGAACGACGTACGTGGTATTTGTGCACACTTCATTTCAGGGATAAGGCTTTGGGATTGGCGCATATCCTGACGCAGTTTAAGATCCAGTGAGCGACCGCATTTGAACGTGTCCTATCAAAGCAACCCTGGAAGACGCGAAATAATAAAAAAAAAAAGACTTGATGATAGAAAACAAAACAAAAGTTTGTTCAAGAGTGTTTTAATTAGTTTACAAACATCGATACCATGCATATATATTTGTACGAGCAATCTATATGTAGCACATGAACGGGTGCCTACTGATCTGTTGACGGGTGATTACCATATTGTAATATCGAATTTCGTTAAGTGAATCCGTTCTGAATCTAGAAGACAATGGGATCAACTAATCAAGTGCAGAATAACAATTTGTTCAGTTGAGATGATTCTTGATATCACGGATTAACGTTTAATCCCACCTAGATTTAATTCAAAATGAAACTCTTCGTTAAGTTATGTTAGACTTGTCCATCGGAATATCGAAAGCGATGTAAATCAAGGCTGACACAGGAAGGAAGACCGAATTGAACAAAACTTATTTATGGATGAAAATTGAGATTTTTTTTTACTTCTTTCATGATTAAAATATATCATTCCATCCTCAGAAAGGTCACGTGACTTCCATAAAGTAATCACAATAAACAAAGAAACAAATACTTTAAGGATTGCCAAAAATTCGTGAGAGACTTAAAAGTCGTTTGATATAGATATCAAACACAAGTGCGTAAATTTTTATTTTTTTTTTCTTTAAAATCAAACCAATTTTCCAGTTAGAATGTTCTTGTTATATAGACCTACATCACAAACAGCCCAGGTAAGAGTTTACAGAAATGATTATAATTTTCATTGTCGTTCATAACGAAACATAGAACAAATAAAGTCAGCAGTGTTTTATCAAAACCTACCCAAACGGGGGGGGGGGGGGGGGGGGGATAACCTCCAACTAATCAAGAAGTATGAAAAAAATTGAGACACAAGAACGTATGCATGCACATACATGGTTTAAAGGTATAGTAGGGATCGAGATAGTTTGATCTATTTCTAAAGAGAATTTTCCAAGTCACCAATCAATTAAAACGTGCATGGTAACCTGAAGATAATATTTCCGTGTAAATACAAACCATGTTGCAAGCGGAACCCTAATTACGCAACCGTATAGGAACGGACCGTCTGGCCACGCTACCGATGTTAGTGCGGAAAAAAAAATATATATATCAGGGACGTCTTCTCGGAAGTTACACGGTGTGCAGATCGACTGTTACAATATTTGGTCTATTAGGCGATTACATGGTTATTGCATATCATGATAATGGTACTATTACAAATCCTACTGATAATCAACGCTCATCTAAAAAAATAAAAGCAATGATGCCTTTTGTTATGGAGTATTACAATAATATGGTAATATTTATATGTATTATTGCAAAGATTGATTACTATGATAAAGAGGATATTGATGGTGAGATTAATCATACAAGAAAGTACCGAAAATAAAGACTGATAAGAAGAAAACATCACATATTCTTTTACTGTCATCAATTAAGTGCCCACATCCTTGGACAAGATTTTGTTCCCCACCTTGGATAACCTCCAACTAATCAAGAAGTATGAAAAAAATTGAGACACAAGAACGTATGCATGCATATACATGGTTTAAAGGTATAGTAGGGATCGAGATAGTTTGATCTATTTCTAAAGAGAATTTTCCAAAGTCACCAATCAATTAAAACGTGCATGGTAACCTGAAGATAATATTTCCGTGTAAATACAAACCATGTTGCAAGCGGAACCCTAATTACGCAACCGTATAGGAACGGACCGTCTGGCCACGCTACCGATGTTAGTGCGGAAAAAAAAAATATATATCAGGGACGTCTTCTCGGAAGTTACACGGTGTGCAGATCGACTGTTACAATATTTGGTCTATTAGGCGATTACATGGTTATTGCATATCATGATAATGGTACTATTACAAATCCTACTGATAATCAACGCTCATCTAAAAAAAAATAAAAGCAATGATGCCTTTTGTTATGGAGTATTACAATGTTTATGGTAATATTTATATGTATTATTGCAAAGATTGATTACTATGATAAAGAGGATATTGATGGTGAGATTAATCATACTAGAAAGTACCGAAAATAAAGATTGATAAGAAGAAAACATCACATATTCTTTTACTGTCATCAATTAAGTGCCCACATCCTTGGACAAGATTTTGTTCCCCACCTTTATGTCCCTCTCGATCGACCCAGTAAATGGGTGTGGCTGGCAATGCTATGTTAGAATTGGCAGGACCCTCTGGTAGAACAGTGGCAATACTGAATAGGCTACCCTGAAAAAAAGAAGGCAATAATCATATTCATATTCACATTCATATTCAAATCCATAATCATATTTTATTATCAATATCATTATTATTATTATTATTATTATTATTATTATTATTATTATTATTATTATTATTATTATTATTATTATTATTATTATTATTATTACTATTGTTATTATTATTATTATTATTATTATTGTTTAATCATTATTATTATCATTATTATTATTACTACTACTACTACTACTACTACTAATACTACTACTACTACTACTACCACTATCATCAACATCATCATCATCACCATATTCATACGAAATGCTAGTATGTAGGCTTCATTCAAATCTCTAGCGCTCTTATAGAGGTATACCCTCTGGTCGCCCGACCTGTCATCATTCAGATCAGCACTCTACCTTTCTCTGTAAATTGAGATGAAATCAAGCCAGTGATGTCTGAATTATTGATGCCCTTTTTGCAAATCTCCGGGGGAGTTGGAATACATTGGGGAAATGAAAATAGCAGTTAACTCTAAATAGAACTATGATATATGATAGCAGGATCCGACATTATCAGTAATAACGTTTTGCAACCTCGACACGGTGTAATGGTGTCAACCACGCACCCGTGACGCCTCCCTATGGACATACACATTCTTCTCACAACACTGGTTTTGTGCGATCTTAAATTCCATTATTTATCATAAATGGTCATTCCTTAGAGACTGCATGATTTAAAGCAATTTTGACAACTGTGGATCTGATTCGATCAAAGACTACTCAACACTCTCCACAAGACTTTTGACCGTCGTGTTGTTTCGCACGTAAATGCGGGTCGCTCGAGGCTCCCTGGGCCCTCGATCGCCGCTTGATACAGCCTCACGATACGGTGTCCTGTTTCTCGAAATACGAGTAGAGAGTATCCCACAAGTAAAAAGAGAAGGCAAAAAGGTTTGTTACACATGATTGCTGGTTCTGAAACCAAAGACGGTCCTTCTTTGCGGCCAGGTTCAGTGTTGCCATCGGAGAACTCATATCATAGACTGTCCCCTGGCAGACCCTGTGGCTCAAAATTTGTACACGATATGTAGGTTACAGCAGGGAGGTGAGACCCTCGCCTCCCAGGTTACATTTTGTTACCGTGTGACTCTTCCGGGGTGTGAGTGGTTTGCATTGCTTGCATATCGTAAGACCGGTGTCCGTAATCACATTATGACCAAAGTACATAGGACTTCTGTGATCAAATGTCAGAATGGATATAAGCCTATATCATGAAAGATGGATGAGAGTGTAATAGGTAGATATATTCAGGTATCTTGTGGGCAACATGAGACCGAACAATATCAATTTAGATTTAACGTTAAGCACTTTTTTTTCTAGCCATGGAAATTTAAACATATGAAGCAGCAATACTTCGGCAGTGGCTATGTAGCAGCAAAGTGAGGCGTCACAATTTGCGCTAAAACCGACCAACACCAACCAGCAACGGTATTGGGCAATTATGTATTCTGTTGGTGCGAAAATAGCATTAAATTGACTTCGCATTACCTCATTACCTCGCTATTACTGGAGAAGTTTTTTTTTTTTAAGGTTTTCTCACTTTCCCTTTCTACCCTACCTTGGGATTATGTCTTCTGTCATGTTAATTCAACAAATAGATTAGCAAATAAACAACCAAAAAAAAAAAAAAACCCAAACCCCTGCCGTGTTTATTCTGTGGCTTCCATGACTGCCGTGAAGCTTTAAACTTGATGGTAATCGGGGCAATCGTTTCAGCGAGTGAGACAGCAGAGGGGTCGCCAGATCTATGGGGCGATATGTGGTCAGTCGTCTGCCCGTCGACTCGCGTGTCGTTTGGAGTTAAGCGTCTGTAGGCACGTGAGAGATGAGACTCGTGCTGTTTCTCGTTGTATCACCTCCCCGAAAAAACCTCCGAGTTCATCAATCGTACTACATGATGCTGAGAAAGAAATGAGGATGGAAAACACAATGTGCTATCCACACCATCTGATTGACGAGGATGCAATCAACACGTTAGATGTAAATAAATCGAAGCAGTCATGTTCAGTAAAGGTGATGCTATCATTGGAGTTAGGTGTGTATGATGATGATGATGATGATGATGATGATGATGATGATGATGTGTGTGTGTGTGTGTGTGTGTGTGTGTGTGTGTGTGCTTGTGAGGAATAATTATACGTGGCTCGACTGATGAGAACGGATTGCAATTAAAGTTGAGAGGAATATGAGTTCTTGTCAGGAATATTTTCACCTCAAAGCGGCTTCTTTTATGGACCAATTAATTATCAATTGATTAAATGTGTTGTTTTAACCATTAAGATTGAAGATCAGTTCACCATTGGTGAGACTCACTCTCACCTTTTATCATCATCGTAATCATCATTATCGTAATTTATATATTGATTTATCTTGATGCTTATGTAAAATCAAACTTTCATATTTGATAGCAAAATATCAAATGCCATATTGTCATTTTTTTTTCTTTATATAATATTCTTTTATTCGCCTCTGGGGCTCATTTCTGATTCATATCATGTATAATGTCTCATTGGTGGCAAACAAAACATGAGAAATTTCCAGGCGATATGGAATTATAATGTCTCATTGACCGTTTACAGAGGATATGACTATGAACAGCCACCCCATTTTTCTCTCGCTTAAAGTGATTTATCATCTCGATGCAAATTGCACATTTCATAATAATAATAATAATTAACAGTGCGTATATAGCGCATAACACATAGTGATAATGTCCCTATATGCGCTCACAGGGACTGTGAGCTGTGCTTATGAGACTATGCCTATTTTACGTTTCTAAAATTACTAATCTGAAAACAATGCTAAAGTACAATCACGATATATGATAACAAAAGAGCAAACCCAGTATAGGCCCTTTTTTTCATAAGCAGACTTGCTTCGATTATGGAGTAAATACACGGACAATTATAATGCAGAAACCAAGCAATCAAATCAAAACAAAATAAAATATTACTATTTTTATATTGTGAATAACTTTGTTTGATAAGTTAATAGGGAAAAGAATTAGGAAGAATTATGATTTATATAAGTGGTAACAGTGACCGCCTGTTTATAAGCAACCACAGGGCAAACGGTTTTTATGGGATAAAGATAATGCGTAAGTGCCTAGAGGGGAACCCTATGTCTCACTCCTATTAATTGTTTAATGTACATGATTGTATTGATACATTGTCTGTACGACTGTGTTATATTGCAGTTTTATATGTGTAGCCAAAGAAATGAATATGTAAATGAACAAGCAAATGAATAAAATGATGACAGTGATGATACTAACAATAGTAACAACAACAATAACCCCTGCTTGGGGAAACTCATGATTCCAACTCTGAGTGTTTGTTGCTTTCACCATTATATACAAAACATATCAGAAAAAGGCTTTTTACATAAGAGCCAGTATCACAAAATATTCAACAGACTCTGATGATTTTGATATGTCTAAGATATCGAATCACATCTCTAGTGTTCTAAACATCTTTCCAAAATTCAGCCAATATCGAATTAAAAATAAAAAAATACATGCTGCCCTGAAATATCCTACAGTCATGAATTGTTGATACAATATTGACCAAATCTCCAAGAGTTGTTTTCCCCACAAAACTCATCCGGTAGCGTAGCTTCAGACCTATCTTCCCACGGCCAATCGAGACGTTGTTGTTGTCTAAACTTTTTTTTTTTTCGGAAATAGCGAAGGGTCGAGAGGAAACGATCCAATCCACGCCTTTAAACGATTATCAATATTTTGCGCATTGATTTGTGAAGCAGAAGAGAAAAAGGTAAGAAGTTCCTTCAGGACATCCACACATCCACGGCAGACAACAAAAACATCCTATATTGCATACAAAAACAAGAATATGTCCGTCTGCAACTTAGCTTAAAGGTCGAACTATCGTGACCATCATCCGCAGAACCCTTGTAGTCACTGAGACAAATCGCAAACTGATAATTGAAATATCAACTTGAATCAGAGCTTTTCTCATACACCTTTGAATCCCAGAAAATACTTAAAATGTACTATGCTTGTTGAATCTTCGACAAAACACTAAACAGTACAAATTGAATCAAATATGCTAAGATATCAAAAGCTGAAAATTAACAAGATGCCTGGGATCTGATGACAAATCTGGTAATTATTTTTCTATTTGCACTAGTATCCTTTTGGTGACAGAGAGAAAGAGAGAGATACAAATGAATATATCTTCAGTTTGAGTTTATTTCATTTTAACGCTCCCATCCACAGCATCCAGAGTCTTTTCTTCCGCGTGTCCATGAGAGATAACAAAAAGCACAATAATCACACCCAGTCTTCACAGATAGTATGATAACATAACGAAAGCAAAGTGTACATAAAATCAGAATTTACTCCCAAACTTCAAATAAAATTTGGGCATAAGTAAAAGACTGAATGTTATTCTTAAATTTCATAAATATGTTATAAAGAATAACTAACGTAATGATGAAGCAAAAAAAAAGAAGAAGAAGATTGAAGTAATGGAAAGTCAGTATGAATCAACTACCTTTGCATATAAACTGTCCACGAAATGAATGTTCAATATCTTGCGGAAGTGCTTAACATTTACTTCTGCATTGTAATCTGAAAACTTCGGGAAGAGCACTTTGTTTAATGATTTTGAGCAGGTACCTATACGTAATGTGTCAACTTCGTGACGTCACATAACTTCACAGTCGCTAGCGTTTGCCTGATGATTACTCTCAACTTGTTAAAGGCAGAAGGCCCGACTTCAACATCACTTTTACTGGAGTATGAGGGTTTTTTTTTTCTTCAATTTTGTCTGCCCTCTGTACCTCATATCGTCATACCTCTGTTTGATAATCTCATGCTTTCATCACTTTTATTCTCATCAACACACAACAATAAATGTTCATGACAGCACAGTTTTTGCTCGTTTGATTTTCTTCTAGAGAATCAAGTTTCCACTATATTTAGAAAGGAAAGGCTAGGAATAGAGACAGTGTAGGTAGCAGTTTTCATTGACAATTTGAATACACCCTAATATTTTCAGTATTTGCATCTTTGGTGGAACTTTTGTAACTTTTCAAACTGTTTAGTTCCTTTAAGTTGTGACCCAGAGAATCAATCATTTCGGATGTCCTCCTGTCCGCTCAAAGATTGAGTGTTTATTCAGCTGTGATATTCATTTCATAATCGCGATGTCTGTCTCTTGGTCATTGATACAAAATGCAGACTTAGTTGGGCAATGCCCGGGTTTTCCGTTTCTTTTCTAACCTCGCATAGCTTGAATGTAGAATGCACTTTTTTCCCTCATAATGCTTGAAATGTCATAGATGCGGGAAGTTCGTCTTGTCTAGGCCAGCGCAGCGGGTCGACGCGGTGAAACGCGTCAACCGGGCGGTTTGGGGAAGGAAGTATTGGAGTGCCAGGCAAGTCTGCGACTCGCGCGTACCGAAAAATGACGGGCTACTAGGCTTGCTACTATGTTCAATGATGAGTCGTGCCTGATTACAATTGTGTGCGGTCATCATCGTCAAAGTCTAGATACACAACCATTTGAAAATCAATATTTACTGAAGAATCAGCACAATTATATGTTGAATGGTGATGAATTATCTACTTCAATAACGTCAACAATATTACATTAGTTAACTTCTGTATGTGCTTTTCTCACACAGAAATTTATATCGAATATGCTCGTCTCTCGATTAACAGCACAAACACCTGCACTTGTTTTGAGAACGTTAGAACATATTACATGATTTTCATCGTAAGGCAAAGCAAATCAAATTCATAAAAGCTAGCCTAAAGGTACAGCTATAACATCTTAAAGATATTGCATAGGGAGTAGATAAGTACAAAGTGACTAGTTGCAAACTGTAATATCGATCGTCCATGTGAAACAGAAGAAGAATGAAAAAAAAAAAGATGTATGTGATGATAACGAGGTCTGGCCATTATCAGAAAGAGTGCATATGGCAAACTAATCTCGTCTTCATAGGTTCAATTATATTATATGATAATGCACACTATGACACATTATGTAAAAATCTTAGTTTTATAGGTGAAGATTATTGTTAATTTAGATTTAATCTTCCACAAAATGTGTATTTTCTTATTGGTTATAGCGCGAATCGTATGACAATCAACTTTCCATATCAAACTGTGGCCAGTACCTCTTGATATCATTATTATTATTTTTTTTTTTCGTCACATGTACAGGGATGCTTCAGCTACGCTCTTTCAACCATCAGCTGCCTTACATGTTATCACAAACACGACTTTCAAGCGGGAACGCACGTTTCTGAAGTTCATGTATTGCGACATGATAGAATGTCAAAAAACGAACAAACCAAGAAATATAGCACTCGCGGACTGCCGCTCCTTAGGGGACTCTTCAATCCCCGCTCCCCGCTAAATGCTCCGATCAAAATGTCACTGGACGCATCGATGACGATCAATCCGTGCTTATAACTATTACACTCGTAAGTCATCCAAAATGACATTTAAGGACTTAAAGTTCTAAAAGCGGCATTTTGAGGACTCTTTAAAGAGAGAGGTTACTGAGATTAATGGGTCCAATTCATCTAAATGCAGCAGAAATAGAGAGGGAGAGATACGGAACGAAAAAATGCATTTGATTATTTCAAATCTCATATCCCTATAATAGATGAAAGACACTCTTATCACTCCTTTCGGGGGAAATTCGGGTGCAGAATCAAAATTTATGGAAACATTATTATGTTTATGTTTTAGTGAATGAGAAAGAAAGGTAGAAGGAGAAACTCACATCGAATCGTGTTAGGCGTGTTGAAGCATTGTTTTGTGTTTTATCGACATTGAAAACAAGACTTGAGTTTGTCTTCAGCTGAGGAATAACCATTGAAGCATTACACTAAGTATATACATTGTAATGTAGAAAACAGTACCACAAAAAAAAAAAATAACGTTTCATCCATTGAACAAGGAATAAGTTTGTAACAGATGCCACCCTTAAATCATTGAATCTTTGTTTCAATAAGATCTAGCATCATATTTTGATGCAAAGTAAAACTCTTTTAATCAGTGGTTATTTATAACACTCATAATAAGGTAAAATGTGATGTATTTGAAGTCCGCTTTTATATGCCATGTCTGCAAGTCTACTACATTTTCCTGATCAAGAATGAACTGCATTGTCTCGCCTATAGAACCTTCTTGGTTCATAGTAATTCACAAAAGTTTGATAATGATGAAAACTTGTACTCAACACCATTATTTTATAATTCTTAAGTGACATTCAACGTAGATTCACGAATACTCAATGCAGACACTTTGTACCTGGACTCCAGCTAAATGTTAAAGAAACAAATGAAACAATGAACAAACTTTATAAAATTAACATCATTTATTTTGGCTATGAACAA
Source organism: Diadema setosum (assembly GCF_964275005.1). Taxonomy (NCBI): domain Eukaryota; kingdom Metazoa; phylum Echinodermata; class Echinoidea; order Diadematoida; family Diadematidae; genus Diadema; species Diadema setosum. Next base: position 951,344 of record NC_092697.1, on the reverse strand, counting down.
GAACATTATCCCCATTACCCTGAAGAGAGGGTTCTCTTTAAAATCCAGTCGGAGGGTACATCTGGAGTTTGAACTTCGTCCTTGGTTGTTGCGACTTTTTACCACTGTTTACCGCTGATTGCCAAAGTCTCCGACAACCGTCTAAAGAAGGCAGTTTGCTAACAGATATCTCCGTTTTCACCCTGTAATTGGAAGAATCTGTCATCGGCAAATGGCTTTTTTTCTAGTTTCCAGTTAAAATGACAACTTTATCTGGCATTTCATTGACGAGGGTCGTCGTGCGCCACTTTCCCGAGCAACTCCAGACGACGAGAGTGCTTTTACCAGGTACCTTTCAGACACACCTCAGTAGCCCTCGGATTCTTCGACAACTGTATAAAACTGTATACTAATTGATGTCGTCTGTTAGGCCATTTTATCTCATAGCCTCCTTCGAAGGAATTTCGTGTTTTTCTTGTGAAAGTGATCATTAGAAGATGAAGGCTGTAAATTACAATTTAGTTTTACTTTATTTGAATTTTACTTAAATATTTAGCACAATTTTACCTTAATCTTATTCTGCTGTGTCCAAACGAACTGTCAATAATCAATTCGTTTTCGAACGAACTTCAGACGATAGAAAATGAGAAAAAAAAATACAACATACTGTCTGGAAGTAGGCAAGCAACGGTTCTCCAAAGGTAAGAGGAAGGTTGTCTCTCAGTGTCTCATAAAACCTAATTTCATACTCAGTCGCAAGTTGGAGCACGAGCCTGAGAGAGTGATGCGGGAAGCGAGACCGTTCGGGTGCCTGCAAATAGCTGCGCGCTATCATTGAAGCGTGGTGAATGATCACGTCTCGGACGTCTCGTGCGTACTAGTTCAAGGCCGTGACGGACCCCTGTTTACAAGAAATAGGGACAATGTCACCAGACTTCAGATCAGTTCTTGGGCGTCACACCTGTAAATATAATGGACCATCCCGATCAGCGTCACCTTGTCGCACCATGATCAAGAAACTTATACAGGAAATCGGGAAAAAGCACAGGGTCATCTTTAGATGATTACAAAGCTATTAGCTGTATTTGATAAATAAATACTCAGCTACATACTGTTACCTGAATTGAATAGAAAAAGTAGTAAAAATCCAGAATAACTTTTCAGCGAGAAAGGAGATCATAGTGAAACATGACGATTTCGTTAATATAATTGAAGAAGACGTAGAGACGAAACAGTCAAGACGAATGCGAGAAAGGCCTGTTTCATAAAGTATAAAATATCACTACATCCCTTCGTTATGTTTTTTTTTTTTTTTTTTTTTGCGTCAGTTTGATTTATAACCAAGACCAAAGTTCAGTGTGACATGAGGGTGCTTTAAATAAAAACTCAAAGGGGGAAAATACCTAATTTCCAAACAACACAACCGGTTGGTGGATAGTGAGACTTGTGTGTGTGTGTACTGACGCCACTGATCATCGTAGTGACACATGGTGGAAACTAGAAGAAAAAAAAAGTTTCATTGGATCGCTAGACTCCCAAAAGATCAATCAACTTATGTTTCACATAGTTTTCTTCTGACCGTAGCAGCAATCTATTCAATCCACCTCTAATTATACTCAATGTATTTCAATATCTTAAAACAGTCTGCCTGCGTGAGTTGTTGTCATGTCGGGCACGCCTCTGGGAAGCTTTGTCCTTCATTGTTAATGGAATTAATGCGCTTTTCACTTTTATTTTCTACGTTGGAGCAGTCGACGAGCATTATACCATTTTTGTAGAGATGCCTATCCACGGAGAGTACATCTGAAACACTTTGAAACTGATAACTCTCCATAAGTGTTTCTTCAGCTTGGGTTGGGTGCAATTAAGAACATGGTATTCTTGTAAAACCTACATGCAGTGTCAATCACGTGACTGCTCACGACAGAAGTCTTACCTCATCACAAGACAAATGTCACATTCACACTTACACAACGATCGGAAAACAAACAACGTAGCATCACACGCAGAAACTGCATGCGAACAGACAGAACCAAGCTCAAAACTGACACAGACCTGAACGAGAGATGTGAGCTTGCATGACTCTGTAATGATTAACTCAACAGGCGGTTACTTAAACTTGTTTACATTACAGAACAATATATGTAGACATTTTCTAAGTCACTCTTTTGCATCCAGTTTTAGTGCATACATAATTGATTTATTGATCGATTGATCGATTGATTGATTGATTGATTGATTCCTTTCTTTTTATTTATTCACTTACGTATTTATTTATCTAATTGTCATTATACCTGCAGCTTACACAGAGAAGTTTATTGAATATTGTGAGATACTTTCACTTACAACTAAGAGCAACTAATAGCTCGTACTTAAAGTTTAAAGACAATGAGAGGGGAGATCAAGAGAAAAAGTGAGGATATCAGAACACAAATAATCCTCTATACACTGTGACATTGTATGTCTAGGAATCATCATACAAAAGTATAAGAATGAATGTGTAATTGTCCAATATCAAGGGACGAACAACCTTCTTTTGATTTGGCTTTAAGAATTCATTTTGGCTTACCCTTGACCGACCCCATTTTTCGGCATGACTTGCATGTAGCCGATTTGCTTAATGTTTGGATCATTAGAATTTCGTGCAAGGAATCAGGGGAAATGTGATATGACGAAACTCGGGTTTGTGTGTGGGTTCGTGTGTTTGTGTGTATGTGTGGGCCTGTATGCTTGTGTGTGGGGTGGGTGGGTGGGTGGGGGGGGGGGGAGTCATTAACGTGGAAGGAAGTTAGAGGTTTTTTTAACCAGGTGTATTTCTCAAGTGCAAGTGCGCTGCAATGCCATTGATAAGAAAACCGCTCTGATTTCCCCTGCGGTCTATCCAGGTGTCCCGTCCGCCATAGGCCCCGTCAGGTATGTATGAGCTCCAAGCTCCCATCAGATTTTCAGCAACTACTCTCGGTCCCTGGAACACGTACAGTCAATGAGGGAAGCGAGAAGGTTGACTAAAATAAAACCAGTGTCATTGCTTGTTAGCTAGCGGCGTGAGAGAGACTCACCTTAAACTTTCTACGAACAGCACGTGTTCTATCATTCCTCTTTACACAGTCATAACCACCACCTTGCACCGTGACAGCACAGTTTTTTTCTCGTTAGGAAGAAATCGAGTCAGACCACAGAATAGTACGTACGACTTGAGCAGTATTCAGCCGCCTGGCATAACCACTTGAAACTTAACGCTATGAAAATGTAAGACAAGAATACAAAATATATGAAATATATAAACGAAATAAGGAAAATACCTAAGTTTGTGGGATGTTAACCCTGTCATGTGGTTGACTTTCGAAGAAGAGGAAATATTTGATATCCAGGATATCAATGAGTTAGTTTGAACTGACTGGGAATTGTTTCTTCTTCTCATTTGTCTTCCATTCACCCTCAAGCTCAGATGGGAATAATGGACAAGTTAAAAGTAGTCTCATAAGAAAGAGTAAATGAAGAACAACAGTGGATATTTTGATCAAAATCGAAAACTAAAATTAAGGAAGTTGATAAACCTTGCAGTTTCGGAGATTGTCACCAAATAGTTCTTGAACAGTTCATATGAATTTGAGAATATGTGGGTTGATATGATGACGTCTCCTCACAACTTACAGTTATATATGCACAAAAAATTGAAATTTTAATGTTTACTTAGATGTTCAGTTATGTCCCAGTCTCAAATCCAAATAATAGTATATTATGTGACTGATTATTATTTTGAAGTTATTCAACCAGGAATAAAAAATTCAAAACTTGTACAGCAGATATTTTTTTCTTAATGTACACGATAAATGGAAAGTATTGAGGTGGTGTCATCATCGATTCACTCATTTGTATAATAAGTATTCATTACTTATTCATGTTCATCGCTCAAAGACTGTTTGGCAAACATTTGCGAAACTTCACAATTTTATGACTTCCCTGATTTTTATCCCATTTTGATCAAATTTTCGCTGTTGTACTGTTGAAATTCATTGTCTTCTCAGACTAACATTAATCATGGTCCGGAATTCCCCTTTAAAACTCCTCCTCTTTCAGTTGTCTAAAACCTACACCATGACGATCACTGAACATATTTTCCTGTTATATCTTATTAAAAGTTTAAACCTACATGGACTCTGTTCAGGCACAAGCGACAAAAAAGTTATTTAAAAAAAAAATTATGGGGCAAAATGGTGTTAAACTCTCAGTAATGGCACGACTGTTTCAATATTAGTAAGTACCCTAACATACCGTAGTCAGTGATAGTGTGACACAATGATGATGCATTCAGTGATTATGACATCTCTTGCCTACAGCCGCTTCATAACACATACATCCTTAGAGTCAAGTTTCCCCCGAAAATCCCGAACATTCTATTCACTCTTCTGATTACTAGATCGGCTTTAAAGGGACCGCACAGTACTGGTTGAGGTGAGGAATCAGGTTTATAATATTTTTGGTGAGATAATGAGAAACCTCTTATGAAATAGGAAAGAGCATGTAATTTCAAGAAGGATTCAATGTCTATTTGATGAAAATTGGTCTTGAAATGGCTGAGATATCAAAGACATTGATCGTAATTAAGTTGACAGGCCACGACTTTTATTAGGATCTCTTTGTTTTAACTTGTTTTTAGATATCTCAGTCATTTCAAAACCGATTTTCATCAAATAAACTTTTGATTTCCCTTAGATTGTATGCTCTTTAACATTTCATAGAGTGGTTTCTAAATATCTCACAAAACGTTACAAGCCGAATCCTCACCTCAACCAGTACTTTACAGTTCCTTTAATATGTTTAAAAAATAAAATTTTACTTGGCAGGACGAGCTTTGCACGTTTAGCTTCCATCACCACGACACGATGAGTTAACAGTTTTTGTCAAATCACAGTTCCACAAAACTCAGAGCTCATTCATTTCATTGGCACAACACTCCCCCATAGGAGGCTGGAATAATGATTGTCAATTGACATGAAGTGCCCGCCTCCAAAGCTAAAATTACGTGGCGTAATATATCTTTCTTTCTTTTTTTTATAGTGGACACTTATACATTATATCAAAAGATCGCATCATTTCCCCCTGCCTTTTTTCTTTCTTATGCTCTCTGATTCTCACACGCACATCAACACACACAACACAAGCATACACATTGTATATACTAATAATCTTAATATGATTTAATATAATATGATATAGAATAATATGATATAATATGAAATAATGTAATATAATATAATATAATATAATATAATATAATATAATATAATATGATAAAATATAATATGATATAATATAATATGATATAATATAATATAATGTAATATAATATAATATGATAAAATATAATATAATATAATATAATATGATATAATATGATAATATTATATGACCTATTTAGATACCAATGTGTGATTGGTCAAAATGCTGTCACGTGACCATGTTCACAAGGATGAGAAGCGTTATATTTCATAACATGACGTAAATTACGTACAATCATGGAATATAACAGCGACTACCTTAAACAAATGGCGTTATATCTGGAGGGGTGACGTAATCAAAAATCAATTGTTATGATGCGCGCAACATACACAGAGACGCTTTGCACACACACACACACATACTTACGAATGTAATCGTGACCGGTCGATCGACCACACGCACCATACCACTTACGTTTACAGAATGCGCTAGCGGTATTAAATGAGCATCACACTGACACACGCTAGGGAAACACTGCAAGCGCGAATTACGAAATTGCAACTGATTTGTTTTCGTCAAACTGGCATGGCAGCTTTGATGAGCAGCTGCCCTTCGCTTGTGAGAGAGAAAGAATTGTTGTCCTGATAGCTCCTACTCCAATCAATGTTGGACAGTCGTGACAGGAAAGCCAAAGGATTTCCCATTACATTACCAGAGCCTGAACTGAGTAAGTTTTTATGCTACTTGTACTAGCGCAGGACCTGGACCAGGGCCAGGTCCGTATTCTAAACAGCTCTTGTACCAGTGACCGCAGGCAGAAGAGATTAGGCCCTGCATTATCAGAAAGTTCACATTCTCATACATCACCACAAACAAAATGTCAACAAGCTTGCTTTACCCAGACCAAAAGCGGCATTTGGTCTAGTCTTCTACAATTTTTACATCTCTCATTACAAAATCTGGCTCTACCGCTACGAAACTAGGCCCTACGTACGATTGATTAACGACTGTTCTAGAAATTACTTTGTGATAAACAGGCAACGGTCGTACTCCACGGAAGAACGAATTCCCGGTAGGCCTACGTGAAAGCCATCGTAGTTAGATCTACGTATCAAAAGGTTACTTGTGGCTCGATTGAATACCACTGGCACTAGCGCACTGTTGTCATGCGGTACGCGCGTTCATGCAAAGGAGTAGTGTTTCTAGACCTAGTCGTTTTGCTTTAGGGCCTATACAGCAGTTTATTTCTTGTACTGTAGGTCATATAATATAACAGATATTGACTTTTTCCTTCGGTAGGAATATAACATTTAATTTCCCTTGGGAAGTTATATTTTTGTCTCGGAATACTATATTTTTCCTCAGCGCTACGCGCTTCGGAAAAATATAATAGTCCTCGACAAAAATATAACTTCCCGCGAGGATCTCAAATGTTATATTCCACCTCTGGTAAGTCAATATCTGTATAATATCATATCATATCATATCATATCATATCACATCATGTGATATAATACTGTGTAACACATTGTAAGATAAAACTGCTATAGTAGTGATGGCCCTTGTAGGAAGTAAGAAATCCAGTGGAAATAATGTCCCAACAGTACTATCCTATAATGTAAGGCAACCAAATGCACGTTAATACTGTCAAGTAACTTTACATTGCCCCTTCATCAGCACTATTTACAGTATTTATCGCATTTCATTCATTTCTTCTCGTACATTTCCTGAATTCATCCACCTTATACATCAAGGCCTTGCTTCCCAGAGAGATGGACGCTCACTGAGAGCAAAAATAATTGCGGTCGTCATGACAACACCTCAAACGCCAGAGTCTAATTATTGGTTGCTGCCAGACTTTTGACATTGAAACTGCAGTTATATTATGTTGTTATTTATATTTTACAGAAATGATCTCAGATGATCGCATTTCGCGCTCGACGATGTTCACGAAGAACATTCTGTTGTCATCTCGACGCCATGTTGTCGATTCGATAATATTCAAACCAGGGAGATCCACCTCCCTGTTCAAACATAGACTGTCTATACGTAATAATGATGCATGCAATGATTTTCTGTGAAATTTCATTTTCAATACTGCTTTGTTAAAATGGGTCTCAGACATCTGTATACACCTTGTATGTTCATACAAAGTAATTGTGAGCACGTGGTAAAGGAAATGGTGATTATAATACTGGTCGTGGTTTAGGTGCCCAAAATTAATAATAATTCTTGCGAGGGCCTCTGCATTTCCTGTTATGGCGCCCTCACGTGATTGGTCCCGCTTCACAGCTGACGCTGAGCAAAGAGAGTTGTAGTTTTTTAGTTTATGTGTTTCTTATTGTTTTTGTCTTCAGCCCTCTCGTGTTTTATCATTTTGCAACAGAAAAAATAAAGCAGAGTCGATAACAGATATGAAATATCCATCATCCTTTAGCTGCTGGCACAGTGTGAAATCAAGAACATCAGGGTGCCTGCCTACCGGCCTTTTCACTCGAAGATGGGCATACTCCTACCGTATGAGTCACATTACGTGCTGGATTCCTAACTATGAATCACACAGTGTTCACATCTGTCTCTGTAGACCTACACCTTGAGAATCATGCTGGCAAGTTTGGTAGGCTCAACCATTTCAACATCATCTATTCTAACAATGGTAATCAATATTCATGTAGACTCTTATTCCCTAAAAGCCCCGCGCAATAGATATTCTCCATTCTCGGTCTCTGTAAAAATACTTCACTGAGTATCTTATGAGCTCAAAACTAAGTACCCTGAGGTAGACGTGATTTTTAAGACTGGCATGAAAACAGACCAATACTAGTAAGCAAAGAACATTCAAACTGAAATAAAATGCCTGAGAAAAATATTTTAAGAGGAGCTGACATGCCGCATGTCACAAGTTTTAATCTCACAATAATTTCTCAGCTGACGTCCTTTCCTGCAAACTTCAAGTAAAGAGTCATTCATGCTTTATTAGGTTAATAAAACAACAAAAAAAAATAAAAGAAACTGGCAAAGAAGTTACATTATAATCAGGTAAAATAGAATGACAGATGTAAAATTTGCATAATTCAAGATTGCAAAATTCAACGATTTTCTGAAATTCATGTCTTATTCCTTACTTTGCGTGGTTGCTTTTTTGTCTATGTTTGATCACTTGATCAAAGTCACTTTCTACATGCAGTGTCATTTCGAAGATAAGACCACCTAATTATTTCTCCAACCAAGGAAATGTATTGTTTAACCAGTCTTGTTACCGTGGGGATAGAAGTTCCATGTTCGTACAACATCACAACACAAAGCGCAACACGGCCGAGACGAGGAAGCTCTCCAGAATGAAAACAATGCCGCCTCTGAAACCTTCCTATTTAGTCAGAAAACACTAAGTGTCCTCAAATCCTTCCTATTGTTGACAGGGGCAGCCATTTTGTAATCTACAAACATTGTTGGTTGAAGAGAAAGAGACTTGTAGTAGGAAGTAAGCTGTGTAATCCCACAATACCCTGAATGCATTGGTGGTGTCATCTCACGATAGCAGCTTTCTTTGATTGTCTTGTTGGTTCAATTGCGTTCAAACTTTTCCCCTTGACCATACAGTGTTGTCAATAGGCTCGCTTTGGGGGCAGCCTACCCCCTATCTAGGAGTCGACACTGACGTCACATAGGGTATCTCCCTCCATTATTATGATCAAGGAAGTGTTGTTATGATTTTCCACCAGATCAAGTGTCATTCACATTACATATGAACTGATCACGATTGTAATAATAGGTTAAGTATAATACATTCCATTTTCAAGTTGGTTGGGGTAAATGAAGAGTAATCAGCAGAATTTGTTTTGTGCCTTGAGGCACAGAATCATGGGTACCTTATAATATTCGCTGACTTCTCAAAAAGTAACCAGTAAAGTTTGCGTAACATGGTGAAATCATGCAGCTGCGAATTAAAGCTATGGTAAAACTTTATGTTCTGAGCGAGCGAGCGCTCACCATTAAAGCTGCCGTGTACCGAATTCTCTGAACCGTATACTGTATGTGTTTAGCTGTCCGTTCAGGAATCCATACAATTTAATGGAATACAGCATAGATGGGATGTGGAACGAACAGGAATCTCGAGAAGCATTCGATTAAAGGCATTGTCATCTATTTAAAGATGAAACAAAAACCCAGCTTTAGTGCCTCAAAATAGTTCTGAAATGTGAGCTAGGGCAAGAAACAACCAGTGTAAACAAAGTTAATCAGTATAATCAATGTTAAGTATTGATATACAAAATGTGAATAATAGTTATGATAAAATTGTTTTTAGACTAAACCGTCTATAGTTATGGTTTAGTGAGAAAAATATTTTAGGCTTTATTACAAAACTTTTATATGGCAGGATGTTTTTAGATACAACTGACATACACATATGCATCAAATGTGATAACTATTTTTTTTTGGGGGTGAAATTTCAGCTCCCAAAGGTAAACAGTACCTTTAAAGACATAGTTTACCATTTGCAGATGAAAGCATTAGTGCTTTAAAATAGTTCTAAAATGTGAGTTAGGGATAGAAACAACCACTGTCAAAATTTGAATCCGTATAATCGATGTTAAGTGTTGTTAAATACACAAAATGTGAACAATAGTTATAATAGAAATGTTTCCAGACTAAACCGTATATACAGTTACGGTTTACTGAGAAAAACCCTGATATCTCCTTATATTTTAGGTTTTATTGCAAATATTTAATATGGTAGGATGTTTTATGATACAACAGACCTACACATATGCATCAAATGTGATATCTTGAACATTTTTGAAATCACTGCTCCCAAAGGTAAACTGGACCTTTAAGATATTGGCTGATCTATCTTCAAAATGATAGGAACTATTGATTGATATGCTATCGTGATAGAATATCAGCCATTAGCAGATGTCCGCCCTCAATGACTAGATTGCTTGCTTTACTATTTCTTATAATTCTGGATATGATTCATGAATAATTATATCATCTTCCTTATTGGGTCGTCGTAGTCATTTCTATAATGCCCTCAGCAATTAATTATTTGCTTTTTTTCACAAGACAGCAGCCCGTAGGGGAGTTTGATCTGAATTGATCAAAGTAAAGTTTTTCTTTCACTTTGGTTAACAAACTCATACACATGAATTGTCTTGAAAGCGTAACGCAGACAGACAAACAGGGTGAAATGGGGAAAGAACCTGGACAAGTACAAAGTAAATAAAAACTCTGCCAGTTACCATGAAACAGCGAATTGTAATGGTTTAGACGCCAGACTGGTAACTCGTGGTGACAGAGAAAAGCCCTCGCTTAATGGTGCTGTATACCTTGGAAATACGTCACACACAAACACAATTTGCGGGATGTTCTCACGGTTTGTGTATTATATATAAATACTTTTTTTTAAAACAAATAGCTCTTTGCTCTACGTCTAGTAAAATGTAATGTGCTAAGGTAAGCGGAGCCTTAAAAGACCCAAGAGAAATACTGAAATCGATTTTGTTGTTTTGATAAGAAAAAGGGAAAAGAAGTCTTCGGTGAACATCGGTCGATTTAATTGCTCAAGTGGTTATTTCAGTATCTATGTACTATTTGTGCTTCCAGTCGATGTTCAATGCTGGTGGCACAGTGCTCAATACAAATTACAAGCGATTGTTCATTTAACAAAACACACAATTTGCAGAGATAGAGAGAGTGTGTGTGTCCGCATACTTACATAGAGATCAGTGGTGTCTGCACACCTCAAGGATGTATCGATCGATCGTGCTGTTCTGTGTCAATCGTACCGGTAAATAATCACCGATGAGTTTACACTGAATAGCCCCGCAGTTTCAATAAAAACGTTGTAAGGTGAACTCGTCTATACGTTCAAATAGTTTCCTTAACCCTTTGGTGCTTTGAGTGCTGATTGGCACTGAAAACCCTACAGAGTTGTACACAGTGTCCAAAGTCCTTGGCAAAGAAAGGCTTCATGGGAAAAAAATGCTTGACCATATATGCCAGATGAATAAACTTTACGAAGTACTACAATAGACGTATTAGCTTCTACGATTTAGTATTTCGTTGGATGGAGAATTCTGACGTTAATGCCAAATTAATGACATAATCATGGGTTTTCCAGCTGAGGGCATTACTAATAGTACGCCTAAATACTCAATTTCTTTCACGAGAGGGATTTTCGAAATTACTTACTCAATTCAAAAGCATTGGGAAAAGGCTGGCACTTACCTAAAACCTTGTGACAGTTTTCCATCTTCCCTCTATATTTACGTAAAAACATTGAAACATATCGCAAAACCAACCAACTTGATTGGCAGGAATTTTACCAGAATCAGACAAAAATGAGACGATATAAAAGGATTTCAACGTTTTGCAGCCGGAATATGAGAATTCAGGGACGTTTATATGAATGTCAGACCTCAAATCATAACAGTTTTTTCCTTTATTTCTTTTACTCTTGCAGCAGAGGTCAACTCGAATTTGGAGTGCCATAGCATTTTCGGGAAAAAGGTTTCTTGGTAAAATGAATGGATTATTGTTCACGCAGTGAAATATATTGCTAAACGGGATGTACGTACTAATTTCCTATACACATAAAAGGCTAAACCACAACGCTGGAACATGGTCATGATGGTAACTTTAATTTTGCATGTAAATTGAATGTCTAACTTAATCAAATAGTGAAAAGGGAATGGTAGAATGTTTACGAGCAAATCCCACTGATAGAAAAAAAAAACCACGATGTTTATCGTAACTTGTGGGTCAAGACAGAAAAAACAACACCAACACCTCACTAATCATGCAATAAATAACTTAAAATAGTCTGATATGATAGGCCTCGTGTACCTTTTTAAATCATCCAGGCAAGGCTACAAGGATCCAAACTGAATATATTCCAAAATAGAATTGTTGACGTGTTATCGCCTTATCATGACTTCTATTCTTGTTGAGCGAAGGCATTAAAAAAAAAGTTCATAAAACTTTTCCGCCATTCGAAATGTCTGCTTTGTTTGTTTGTTTGTTTATATTAGGTTGTTCACCATGGAGCCGATTTGTTTGTTTGTTTGTTTGCTTGCTTGAAGGCATGGAAAGTGTCACACAAAGTCCCTGGAATATGTGGCGATTTTATTTCTCAGAAACCTGACTGCATGCAGACCAAATCATGTTTTTTTTTTTTTTTTTTTTTTTTGGTGCAAATTTCATTTACTCTTTATCACGTAGACCGGGAAGTTTTACGCAAGAATGTGCAACGATTTTTTATCGATATACGTGTGACAGAAATACCAGTAAGTTGTATTATGTAGCAGTACTGTGGTATATGAATGTTATATGAATATTAATATAAAAAAAGTCCTAGCTATTGGTCGTATAAGACGATAATATCATTGACTGTACTATATCTGAACAAGTGTTATTCCATGATATGTTCCAGTGATTTTTTTTTTTTCATTTCCATCTGAGAAGATGGCTGGATAGCCCATATTCAGCTATGCTAAGCTGGTCTTCCATGGGGTCCAGTTGGATGTGAGGTGGGACCACTTCACCGGGTTAAACACCCTGCTCTTTGCGATGAATGAATGAAGTGGGATCTTTTACGTGCATGAGCTGTGACTCTCTCACACATGGGACCTCCATTTTATGTCCTATCCGAGGGACAGAGTGTTTTGCCTTTTGCTAGAGGGGACGGTATGTTTACACACAACATTGCTCAGTCCAGACTCGGGTTCGAACCCGGGTCCTTAGGATCGTGAGGCAGACGCGCTACCGACTGAGCCAACTCACCCCCGTACTAACAAACTCTCACTTGGGTGCGAAAGTTATAAAACAGAGACAGGGGTCAATAAGTAGAGTGAGAACGGGGAAGCGTGAAAACTAATAGGAAAAAGAAAACGTTAGCACAAAACACCTTTTTTTTAAAGTTTAGTAGGATCTTGTGTACCTGCTCGTGATACCTTGCGAAACCTTGCTTACCTAGGAAATGGAGCCCGGACAATGAGAAACCAACGTTGCATGAAGACCAAACCTCTGTCACCACGGAGCAATCCTCTGCTGATCCCCTAATGACGAAACCAAGTCTTTATATCCTCCTTCTATACAACAACGGGGTAAGCACTTTCCTCTATTGAGAGAGCGCTCCGCGCTTCGCGGATTGTTAAGTATACAATAATCTATTCAAATGAGATGATAAGTCCGTGTTATTTTTCGCGAGTACTTATCCTTGAACCCTTTACGAAGTTTTGGAAGCAAGGGACTAACCTGTTACCATAACGTGAATGGGTGAATGCCAGAGCTTGAGCACCGCAGAGCCAGTGAAAGGCCTACCGCAGTGCAGGAAGGAACTACTACATAGGAGTATGAGCATAGATCAAAAGTCTCGTAATGAAAGTAGTCATGTTGGTGTACGTTGGATGTTGACAGTGCATATTCCAGATATCTAAAATAAGCTACTTTTAGTCCCTGGTTTATGAGTAAAATATGCGTCCTTTGCAATCACCAGTTGATATATGAACAAAAATAGCATATAGCAATACAGTGTTAAATCCTTCAACTTTAAAAGAACACAGATTGATTTTTAGGTACATATCACTGAGGGTGATATTCAAATGAATATACCTTTATTGAAATTGACAGTATTTTACAGTATACAGAGACAAACCGCCCAAAGATTTGAAATAAATGTAATCATGACTTTATTCAAGTTCTAGACGATGAGTTTTAAACATAATTAAAATATACGTGCAAAAAGCAAACAAACAAAAAACAACAGGTCACACACACATTCGCACAATGACACATGTCAGTAACTATAAATAATCAATGTAAAATTCTCAATTCTAAATTGGACTCAATACATTTCCGCGAAACCACATTGTACACATAATTTTCAACTGTTATTTAAAGGGGACCTCCACATGATTTTCAGATTTTTACATTTGAACAACTATATTAGTTGAACTGAGTACAGAGTTGCAGAATTTATAGTGTTTGGGATGAGGAATGGGAATGTTTTCAAAAGTTATAACAAATTGCAATGAACAAGGATGATGGCATGGCAGCCTCACCATTGGAATGCATGAGTCGGGGCTCCAGGAAGCAGAACAAAAGAAGAAGGCATGCATAGATTCTACACAGGTGAACTTGTTGAGCAAGCGGTATTGTAATGGAATAACACTACTACATTTCTAAAATATGTGAGGTTATGATGTCATCAAAAATGTTCAGTGTAATTTGTTTAAGACTTTGAATTTATTGATTTCTCTGATCGAGGACCACAATAAATTCCGCGAATCTATACATGGAGCTATTGATTTATATACTACATGATGTGAAATTTTAAAAATCGTCTGGAATGCCCCTTTAAATATACATAACCATTGACATAACAAGACGGAAGTACATACAACACACCTGGGACTATAAGTTTTTGTCTTCCACCATCAGTGGGTGGTTATTGTTTGCAGGCTGTGGGCAGAAGGACCTTGCTCTGAAAAGGGCAAATTGCGGAGAAGTTCAGTCCACTTGTTGATCAGTTTCTCAATGCGTGTGTTAAATGGGTATTTAGTTCAATATAGACACTGAAAGATTCAGCCAAATACGACCGTTCACCCAAATCGGAGCAGCTAGTCTCACCATGGAGTTTAGAGAGTGAGCCTGGTCCTTACAACATATCTGATACTTTGCATCCAATAGAAAGATAATCTGGATAGATATGAACTATAAATCAACGCGTTCGGTTTATAATTTGGGTATTCCTACAGAGTTTCCTGTGCAGTGCACTTTCCTTCCAGTAAAAATGAGACAAAGAGTGTAAAAGGGGAAACTATCATAAAACTCACTGACGCGGATGAAGTGACCTGGATTCGTTTGTTCGTATTTATTTTCTATTCACTGTTTGTCGATCTGTTCTTTGTACACAGGGTCACCATTTCCGTTAAGTTTGGATCCACGGCGCTGTGAAGGGAGACGCGTTCGATGATCTCCCTTGTCTCTCGCTCGCTTTCAACATCATAGATTGATGACGTCACTATTAAAGCCAGTCCTTGCAGACGAAACCTTGAGGCCAGTGGTCACTACAGTGGCCATTGTGGTGGCGATTCTTTTCAGCCAACAACCTGTGTCTCCACTCTCGCCTTGCTTGTTGTGCCATTTCTAAAACTGCTCGTCGGGGACAAAATGGCGGGTGACAGTTTAATCGACGTATAAATACCAGAAAAAAAAAAACCTCCAATCGATAATTCTCTAAAGTGGGCTTTGGGATTTCCCAGTAATGAAGAGAAGAATGGGGAATGGTTGATTAACCTTTTCCATCTAATGCATAGACAATTGCATGGCTGTCAATAAACGCTAGATTAAGCCTGAATTGAATTATAAGCCAGATATCTCTTTAGACATGAATGGATGCGATACAAGAGGTAAAACCAAGAGTCGCCCGGGTAAGGTCGGAGAACAAAAGCCATCTAGACTCTTGCTCCCTCCTGGAACCACCGGTGCTTGGAACGGAATGGCAGTCTACGGCACCAAATTAGCGTCAGGAAAGGGAATGGATTGATTAAGTGTTCACAACAACAACATGTTTCCTATCCAGAGACACCTGGGTCTCGCCAGCTTAACGCCATTCTATCATGTCTATTTAGGAACGAAGCTGTTCAGCCATGACATTATTATTTGTGGTACCACAGACAATAATACTCTCCTGCTATCCGACAATCCGGATAAAAAAACGTCTGGTGTATGGGAACAGTCTGAACGTCCAGCAGTGTCCAGAGCTGGTCTGTCAAATGGACTTCACTGCTTACCATGTAGAAATGAAATGACCAGATGCCCATTCTAGTTAAAAAAAAGACTAACTCACACACCTTTAGTTCAATTACTTGAATGTGCACTATGCATCAAAACGTACTGCTGCGATGAAGCTAAAGTATGGTTCTAAAAGTTTTGTATGTTGATTTGCACTTCACTGAATTTATAAGATTTGGAGAGTCAATATACCAATTTCTATCTACTTGAGATATTTGTAAACAAATAAGGGAAATGGTCAAAAATATGTGACAATTTTGATAATATTCTATCTTCCTTAGTAGTTCCTGTTATATAACGACGACAGTATTCTTGAAAAAAAAGATAATAATTATGTTTTCTCTATTTGACGATGACCTCTGGCATTTAATATTATTGAACATTGACTCTATCCTTTTTTTTTCCATTCAAACTTTTCATAAATTGTATTAGTACATGCGGCTTTATATCTTGTGGTTTAATGTGAACTAATAAACCATCACAAAAGGATAGCTGAAGTACTGTACAGCAGTTATTGGACATGTATTACCTAAGTGTTTCCATCCCACGGATTCTTCGTAATGCTCACAAAATACATACTCTCGTATGGTGTGTCGATTTGGCGTCCAGAGCCGGTTTGGTAACAGGTGTTTGACCGACGCCACACTCCGTGAGGCGCCCATCCACCCCCGTGCCTGTCCGTGCCATCAGCGGGAAGACGTGTTTGCCGATCCGATCCGGATATCAAGATATCGCGGAATGATGAAAGATAAGGAATACGGCCTTGTCATTTATATTACCCTCAGCCTGTCTCCTAAAATTCAGCCAAAATCCGAAGTAAGGCTTTTATGGTATTTCCCAACTTTACTGACAGCACTAATGGTGGAATTTTGACGTAGTGGATATAAATTTTGTCATGTTTGTGGAGATATATGTGTGATAGAAAATATATTTACAAACAGGCGCTTCATGCACACTTGTATAACACAGACAAAACATCCACACAACATAAAATGTGTGTGTGTGTGTGCGTGTGTCTGTGTGTGTTTGGTGTCAGTACATGTGTATTATGTACATAACCATGCGTATACATATCTATGATTGCATGTTTGCGTGTGTAACCTTATATTTGGCGTATGTGTATGTGTGTAATGTGTGTGTTGTGTAAGAATATCAGTATGTTAAGCAATGTAAAGAGTGAATGTTTTAACAACACCAAGAGAGCAAATGAAACAATCACACAAAGCACAAATTGATCTCTGTAGTCAGCTACCAAAATGCCTCTATTTAGAAGCAACAACATCATCGATTCTACTTCTGATCAAATAAGTCTCCCTTCGTCTTTCGTGAAAAAGGGTCTCCTATTGTTGTTGTTGTTGTTCACAAACATATGTATCAGCAGTCTCCAATGCAGGGAATGATTTTCGACTTCAGAGGAAATAAATTTTAGACTAGGACTTCCAGGAGTTTTAAGGAATGATTAGTTTATGGTGTTCCAAACTATTGCATATAAAATTAAACAGAACTGATGATATCTAATAGAGGTTTGTATGCCATTTACGCTTTGATTTTATTACACAATCGATAATGACTGTTTTATTTTCCCGTGTATATACTAGTTATCGTCGCTGTAATTAGATTATAGTTGCCGAAGAGATTGATTTTCGGTACACAATGCAATTCAAACTTAATGAGTTTAAAAGCAAAGGCCCTAGAGAAGAAGAAAAAATCAACAACCTTGTGACAACCCCCTCCCCTCCCCCCCCCCAAAAAAAAATCAGCACAGTTAAGGTCAGTATCACAACGCATGATGCCGAACTTAGTATATTTGAGGTCAGAAAAGTCAACGAATGGGTCAGTCTTTTCACTGTGAACGAATGATTATGTTTCTGAAGTCCACCTCAATCACGTATCATTTCATAATAGGAGACTTCAAAATACAAAGTGTAAATGGCAATAACCTCCGTTGAGCGAGTTTATCAATGAAACAGGTACGAATCGGGTCACTGATACACTTTACATCATACCACGACCTGGATTAGCTCGCTATGTGTGGCTATCTCTCTCCCCCTCTTCTCTCTCTCTTTTTCTATCTATCTATCTATCTATCTATCTATCTATCTATCTATCTATCTATCTATCTATCTATATATCTATCTATCTATCTGCCTGTCTGTCTGTCTGTCTGTCTGTCTATCTATCTATCTATCTATTCATCTATCTATCTCTCTCTATATTATATTTATCTGTCTGTCTATCTATCTATCTATCTATCTATCTATCTATCTATCTATCTATCTATTTATCTATCTATCTCTCTTCATATATTTATCTGTCTGTCTATTTATCTATCTATTTATCTATCTATCTCTCTCTATATTCATCTGTCTGTCTATCTATCTATCTATCTATCTATCTATCTATCTCTCTGTATATATTTATCTGTCTGTCTATCTATCTATCTATCTATCTATCTATTTATCTATCTATCTATCTCTGCTATCTGTCTGTATATCTATTTGTCTATCTATCTATCTATCTCTATAATGTCTATTTATCTATCTTTCTATCTATCATTTACCTATATGCATTTTTCTGTCTATTTATATCTCTGTTAATTGTAATGAAATCACTCCACATTGTTTTCAAACAGCATGGAAGTGGTTGATAGTAATTTTTACGTATCATGAAAGTAGATGATATCCTGCTCCTTGTCTATTTTCTGTTCTTCCTTTTTTTTTTGTGGAAATGAGTGACAATAGTGTTAAACATGTTAAAGGGAATGAAACCAAAATACATGTACACCCAAATAAGCTGCCTGCATTGATGATTGATTGGAATCAAAGGGGTGGAAACAACATTTCTGATTATACAATGTAGTGCTTTAATGACAAAAAGTCGTTAGCGCCCTTCTGAGTTTGAGCGCTCTTTTAAATTTTATGACGATAACTTCAGACGTAACGTCGATACATTGATAAGATGCCAGCAGCATATAATTCCCTGCTAAAAAAAATTATCTACTATTACTCAAGTGACTTTCCGAGATTCAATGCCGATATCAGCACCAGATGGCAGGGTTTGTGACCAAGACTATATGTCAAAGGCCATGCAGTTTTATCGGACTAGTCACGCTTACGGGTTAGTTAGAAAGCTAACCACTGGGCCCTGTATGCCCTGCTCCCATTGTGCAATGACCTGGTTCAGTCCAGTGTCTACACCTTCGGCCGGTCCAACCATGGAGCTACCATGGTCCAACGGACAACATGCGTCCAATGACATTGGTTGGGATGGTTCTAAACGCGGTGATTGGCAAATATTGGGCGCCATTTCATAGCTTTCCTCCATATTTTTTTTCTCGTTTTGAGTACTTTTTTTTTCAATCGTTGACAAAGAGAAGCGACTGCAGTCACGATCAATTGTTTGCCAGACATGAAAATTGAAAAGTAGAGATTCTAGATAGGAAAAACTACGAAAAATCTACAAACAAAATATGTGGCTTTCTTCGTCATGTTCGTCCAAACGAGAGCTAACCGATTTCTTCAAACTGACCGCTAATGAACATTCTATTTTGTTCTACTTCACTCTATATTTGTACTATATTCAAATTAGTTTATGTCCTTAATGGACAGTTGAATTACAATCATAAGTCGAACGAAACATGCAGTGCCCTACGCTTCAATGCAACAGTACAATTCACTAAATATAGTAAGATTTGGATTGAGTATATACATCAATGGAAATGCACCCTTGAATTTAAGTTTTAGCGTATAGTTAAATTCTCTTTCCAGATTCCGTTCCTAAGAAACCATGACTATTTTAAGGAATCATGGGCATCAAAGTAAAAGCCTCGCTCTGGTCACCCTTATGCATAGAGGGAGCTGGTAGAATAATTCATGTGTTTCACCGAAGGGTTGTGATGAACTGTTTATGATATGATTCTCTTGGAATGTGTGTGATTTCATTGCTCATCCATACGTCATATCATTCCATGAAAGTAAATAGGAGGAACTATAAAAGCGTTTGTAATTCAAACATTATAGTCTATTTTAATTTGGATGACAGGTTCAAATACCCTTGTATCATCAGTCATGAGTATTCAATACGCAATAATATGGTTTTATGTATTTCATGATATCAAAGGCTGAAGCTCAAAACGGCAACAATACACGAAGCCATTGATTTCATTAACAATGACTAATTTTGCACTCATAATCAACCTTTACTTATAGTACCAGAATATGCCAGTTCACAGTATACAGTACACTATCCCATATTTGCCCACTGACGGTAAAGTATTACGTAGCATTATAATACGGTGGTGAATTTCCCACCGCTATTACTGAGACCTTTATTGAAATTCTGAACGTAACTGATTACAGATGATAATACATACTGCAATGTTGACATTTCAACTGAGCCCACTGTATAAACACTCCCGAAGTCCTTATGAGGAGATGAGCGCCGTAAAAGTCGGTCACGGCTTCGAAAGGGCAGGTTCAATCACGTTTGCTGGTAATCATTATAGTTTGTGACATTCAGGAAAGATCGACGGTATTTTCATGCAATTTCTATCCGGAGCTAGATTACTACAGGATCTCGTGAGAGCATGGTGAAAGTCAAGAACATAGTCCAGAGAGTTTGTAGACAAGAAGCAACACGACTTTACCCCTTTGATTGTATTCTTCTCGTCTTGTTAATACAGACAGCCACCTTCGTTCCGCAGGGAGCCCGGATTTATCTGACGTCACTTAAGTTCCTATGAGCTGAAAACTAACTATCTTTTAAGATCACGAGTTGGGACTACACAAGGCATGAAGTGCCGGATCTGACATTTGAGGAAAATTATATTAATTAGAGTTTGATCAAATATCAGTGGGATAATCTATACCCAATTTCTTAACTATTTACAGGTGGACTTTGGGATACGTAATATGGACTCCTGCATGTTTTAACTTGTTCCGTTTCACTTTGTTTACATTCATGTATGGATATCGTTTTGATGGGACAATGGTCGATGCAAATGTAACAAACTCCTTGTGATGTGACTTGGAAAGACGAGGTGATTTTCTCCCGCTTTTTTTTTTTTTTTAATTCCAGGATCTTCCCAAAGTAAAGTTCCTTCTTATGTTGCCCTCTGAGATCCCAAAAGGTCTCGTTCCTACGGTCGAGATAGAACAAGAATAATAATCCTTCATTTGGCGAAACTGATAGGGACAAGACGAGATGATGACTTTGAGATAAATGACACAAACTTTCGCCGAATCTGTCCATTTTCTCACCTTGGCTAAGTGGAATGACCATGGCGAGAACAAGACCATGGTCAGACGGAACCAGAGCGGAACTATAGAATTTCGGTGGCTGAAATCCATACCCTTTTTGTGCTCCGTGGGGCGTGAGCCCATACAATGAATGTCAGGGTTCCGACATTTCCGCCGCCATAACTGCCGTAGATTTTCACCTATAGGTCAAGTCCGACCATGTATTCCCGCACGTACCTTGTTACACAAGCGGCTGTCCTCCTTAGTCTTTTCATATCTTATGTATGGGCCACCCATTCTCAGCTTGTGCTGAGCTCAGGCGCTCTTACCAATGTCCACAAGTTCTATCGCAGATAATTCCTTTCCTTACCTCATCCCTTTCTCAAACTTTAAATGAAATCTTATTTCATACATAACTATAGTAAGCAAAACACTGTGTTTTCATTACATAGGTCTATAAGGTAGATTGAGGACAGAAGAAAACGTTTTAGTGTAAATTTAAGTCATTAAAGAATACCTTACAAACTGCATTTTGATTGTAATAACACAATTGCGAGTAACTGGGAATAAGTCAAAAAATTCGGAGAATCAAATTACCAGGAGCACTTTCATTCCAAACGGGAAGAGGGAGAAGAAAAAAAAAGGAGAAGGAGGAAAAAGAAAACAATGTTATAGCTAAATAGGCCATCATGCTTTTGTTTTCTTTTCGAAACAGAAATAATTATTTGTAATTCTATACATTCATGTCATAGCATTGATTGTGTCATGAATCTATCACGTCGCATACATGACAAATTCACATGATATTTGAGATGAAACTTAAGAAACCGAACTCCTACATTTTCGACAGAGAAAATGTGAAATAATAATTTGAATGTCATGTATTCTCCTACTCTAGCCAACTTATTATACACATTTAATGGGGAAAAGCATAGTGAATATATATGTCTAGTCTTCTTGGAATATGTCCTCGGAGATTCTGACTTCATAAGGAAATCAGTACATTCAACTTTCAAAAGCTATTTTCAGCTATGGCTTAATCGTATATCAGTTTAAACGCCTTTAAAGGACAAGTTCACCTTCATAAACATGCGGATTGAGAGAATGCAGCAATATTAGTAGAACACATCAGTTGAAGTTTGAGGAAAATTGGACAATCGAAGCAAAAGTTATGAATTTTTAAAATTTTGTGTTAGAACTGCTGGATGAGGAGACTACTACAGCTCGTGAGTACAACAGTATAAAGAAAATGTAAAGAAAATTCAACATTTTTCACTTTTTTTCACATAATAAAAGTGCACTTGACTTGCCTCTTTCTGAAAGCAGGGGGAATAATATTTCCCATAACATTTGTCTACTACAAGTCAAGGGAATGTGTACTTTTTTCAAAAGATGACATTTTGTGAAATTCTCTTTATATTTTCCTTATATTGTTGTACGCATGTGACATCTTACACTGCAGTAGTGTTCTCATCCAGCGGCGACTGCAGAAAAACTTCAAAAATTCATAACTTTTGAACAGATTGTCCGATTTTCCTCAAACTTTCAACGATGTGTTCTACTAATATTGCTCCATTCTGTCACTCCTTGTGTTTATGAAGGTGAACTTGTCCTTTAACAACAGATTGTTAAAAATGACGGATTTGGGGACATGCAAAGTGAATTGTTATGTGAAAGTTTGAAGAAGACAAAATATGTTATTAAGCCTCGAAATCATCCGATATGGACTTTGGTATGCCTAATTAGTGACGAATTTGTTAACCATTATAGATCAGCAGTAGAGATTACATGTATAGAAAATACATCATTATAGTACAGTGTGCTATACGTTTAACTTCATTGTGATTATGACTTGTGTTTTTTCCCATACCGTATCCACAAAAACAAAGATTTTTTTTTTTTTTTCATATGGAATATTCCAGAACAACAAAAGGGTGCATTGGGTGGTGGGTGCTGTGCAAGGACCTAAAGAATGAAGGATGATACACTTTTGACAGCGTGAGGTCTAGACTGGTCTCTGAGAATGAGGTCACGGTCAATATTCATTTTATACCATTGGAGTCAAGTTGATACATATGTGAGAGAACGTGGATGAAGCTGAATGCTTGTACGAGCCTGAAGGTCACGTGATACGACTCTCTGTGTACCTAGCTGTGACTGGTGGCTACAATAGCTGTTTACTTCACCCCATTTTTGTGCGACCTTTTCGAATTGTGTCGTATAATGCGTTTTGAAAAATAAGAAACCTCCACACTTTCAGCAGTCCACTGGCTCTTATTGACAAACCTGATTTCAAAGTAGCTATGTGAAGGAGATCCTGTACATTTCTGTATATAACTCTAACGCTGACATGTTCTCATACATCAGAACTATAAAATCATTTTGCTTCATCATCATTAAGTGAATACACGGGTATGCTGCACCCAGCTAGGAGTTCACCGTGATGCACTTAAATCTAATGTAGAATGCATTCTGTCTTTGAATGTTGTACAGTTTATTGAGTCAGCAGACGAGGAGTGGTATAACATAAAGATAGTGTTATATTCTAAAGAGTAATAAATGAGATAATAGCAATAATATGAACAAAAATGACAAAGTCGTTTGAATGACAATGGCTTCAGTGTGGAATACAGCTTTCAATGACAAGTGTGGGAACTGGTGTCTCGGAAATGGGTGACGCCGCATTTCGCGGTAAAAGACTGTGTATATTCTGCGCCAAGAGCGGAGATTACTCGCCTTGAGTACTCGGCCTCGAGAGGTGTGATCGTGGCGGCGGTACTGCATTATGAGGATGATGGGCGAGTAAGCTGTTCGATTCGTTGATGATGATGACGATGGTGATGATGGTGGTGGTGGTGTCGATGTCATGTCATGCGTTATTCATGGTGATGATAAGAAAAGTAAGGTTCTTGCTGACGATGTTCTATCACGGAGCCACAATGTTTGTCACTCATTTTAACCAGTCTACTCCCACTGCTCATATCTTCACTTCTACTGTCACCACTTTTCCCCTTTGCTTTCTCTTGCTCTCAATCACCACAAAAATTTATATTATTCGTGTGCTTGACCTTCGGTTTAACAATATATATAGGCAACGTGGATTATAGCAAGCCGTCGGAGAAAAAAAACGCTGAAAGACATCGGAACAACATTCGCTAAGGTCTCAATTGTTTGTATAAGCTTAGCACCTATACGTTAGGTACTTTCAGTATGTCAGCCTGTTCACACTGACATGACGACGAGGAGCGAGTTGATCAAATACGACATTCTTGCATGACTCGACAGTGGCCCCGTCAACACGGTGTGAAGAAGGGATGAAGTGGAGAAGGCTTTACATTTAGTGATGAATTCCCAAGACCGAGAAAGAAAACGAGAACTTGCGCCTTTTTCTCACAGGTGCGTCTTTTTTTTTTTTTTTTTTTTTTTTTTTTTACTGTGAATGCACCACAATGCATCATCTATGATCTTTATTCTTATACAGATGAGGCTGGTAATGCGACGGATTTTCCTGTCTTCACCTCAAAAGAGGTCTTATCTACCTCTATCCCTCACGTTAAGTGGGCAACAGCTCAGGTTCAAGCACGACTTTCCAAGGGGGGAAAAACACTTTTTACAGCATGTTTACTATCGAATTTGATATCTATAAGAAATTCTATGGTTTAACTTCAACCCATGTCGAAAATAAAAACAAATAAACCAACGAAAACAAAACTATACAGATGATTACAAAATATACGCAAAAGAACTGCATTTATATATATATATATATATATATATGTGTGTGTGTGTGTGTGTGTGTGTGTGTATGTGTGTGTGTGTGTATTATAGTATTATTATATGTATAGCTCATCGTGATATTTATTGGTAATGAATGCATGCGTAATAATTATGATTCCTAAACTTTTCTTTGTAGGTTTCAGAAGTTAAGGAACATTACATCATTAT
Organism: Diadema setosum; assembly: GCF_964275005.1. NCBI lineage: Eukaryota > Metazoa > Echinodermata > Echinoidea > Diadematoida > Diadematidae > Diadema > Diadema setosum. Next base: position 926,163 of record NC_092697.1, on the reverse strand, counting down.
GCATTTATACATCATACTCACTGTCACCGCCTTGCGGTAAACTAAAATCGAAACAATCTTCTCAATGCAGCTTCCACACGGAATGTGTCATGCCATATAGAAAAGGATAATATCGACATTCTGAAAGTATATATCCCTTGGGTTTTCTATTGATCGACTTAATCTTCACAGTAGCAAACAATTCTCATCAGGCCTTCAGTTTAGCAACGGACTATGAAAACATCCGACACCTATTTCTATTGTTCATTCAGAGTTGTCATTTTTTTTTTTCCATTTTTTGTTGTTGAAAGGGTGGGGATGAAACCTAGATGAGAACAACGTGAACTACGAGCATGTATTGTTACTGATTCTCGACAAATAATTCTCACGACACAGTACATTAATTTTTATTTGTTTGTTTAAAACAGCAATGTATGTTGTAAAAAAAAAAAATAGTGTTTTATGCTACGTAAGTCCTCTTTTCACAAGATAGTGCTATAGTGCTGTATATTACAAACATATTTCATATTCTTTGGATCAAGTATACGTGTTCGACAAAAATGGAGTGGATTAGCCATTTATTTTGAAAAGAATTTAAAAAAATGGAACAAAATATAGGAGAAAAAAATAAACGTCCACTCTGTTACTCATCGGTGATTTTTTGATCGCAATACCAGAATCGGATGTCAAACTAGGAAAAAAAAAAGTATCGGAAGGCAAAAGAATAGAAAACATCCTTTTTATCATTTCACTCAATTTCCGATCTTGTCTGTACCGTGTCTACTGACCGTCCGAAAACTACGAGAGATTTGATGTAATAACCAGTCGAGCTACGGCTTCCTAAGTCTGTAAGCGTAAAGACAGAGAGAAGAGAGATAGATAGATAGATAGATAGATAGATAGATAGACAGAGTAGGAGGGAGGGAAACGGTAATATTGAGCAGCCATTGACTTTGGAGGAACTCCATGGATTTCGGCAACAAATTTCAACAGCAGACATTAATTTTACTCATTGCCAATACTAGCCGCCAAACACACGAAATAGCGGATGTGTGAATCGAGCAGTGGGGAAGCAAAAACATCCTATTCCACTTTCACTGCACTCATGACCTCCCTGAGCGCAGGATGAAGAACTAGGTCAGACGTGTGGTATCAAACAATATAATTTCCCGCGCAAAAGTTTGAAGCGAATGGATAGGGATATGATAGGGCAATGTATCCTAATCCCCGCTCTGATTATGGAGCTACTTAGCGTCAAGCTTTGAAAATTTGACTAAAATCATGCTTCAACAACTGCTTAAACGAACTGCATGAAGCAGAACGATGTATGTTGATTGTGTTAATTCAAGATACCTTCAACATAAATGTTGGCTAAATGAATATCTAAATACGTACCATCTATCATATGATTATTTTTCTTCTACATTGTATTTTTTTTTTTCAGAATATTTGGATACGTCCACAAAAACTTGCAAAACCAAGATTCGGCCAGTGACATCATCTGCCAATCACTGCTAAAGTATGCTGTTTAATAACAAAAGACATTGGAATGCACCATACCCTGGACTGAGAATAACTTGCATAAGTTACTAATTGATTAACAAAAGACATTGCAGAGAAATATGCAAGTTATGCCCGGTCTAGCGAAAGGTGAATTCCATTGTCTTTTGTTAAACATTAGCACTTCAGCAATGATTGACGGTGATGATGTCACCGGCAGAATATTGGTGTAGAAGGCTTTTTTTTTTTTTTTGTGGGCAGAAATCCAAGTTATCTGAAGAAATAGTACAAAATATTATAGGGAAATGACCCATATTTTGATATTAATTTTTGTGGCCACATAAGTGATCAGAGTATTTAAAATCAATACAAGTCAACATGCATTTGCAGTATATTTTTTTTTTTAAAGTTGGGATGACCCATGTATACTTAATTAGTGGCTCGTTGAATATTAGTCATATACATTCAATGATTATTACGAGCTGACATGCATATACAAACTTGTCTGTAAGTATGTTTTGCAATTTTATCTAAAAGCTTCCATAATTCTATCAAAATTTCTTTGCAGTTTTTCAGCATTTTCGTTTCAAGTCACATAATCATAGCCTGCTAGGCCAAGCTTAATCCTTTACCCCTATCCCCAAATCTTTTATAGAAGGTAATTTGCAGCTGTGAAAAAGTCTGTATGTGCATTATTTGTATATGTACTGTCTTGAAACCATTTGTGTGACGTTTATTTTTTTCAAAATTTTTCAATTTTCCGTGGTCCAAATTTCTTTGTGACATGATTTTATTTCAGGGACCCACAGAGGCAAGCATTGCGTCCCCCCCCCCTTTTTTTTTTGCTGAACATGTTAATTCTTATTGATAGAAATTAAAAATTGTAAGAAAATTGGTATTCCTTATATTGCACATTTCTATATTGCAAAGGCTATATTTGACAACAGGCAGGAAGCTTACCTGACATACCAATAGTATTGAGTACAAACTGGATTCACGTAATGGAAATGTTTTCAACCGGAAGGGGTTGCTAGAATGTATCATCCCATCGGGGATATACCATTAATTTGATACATGCATTGGTAAATGGGCCACCTCTATACATCACTATGATTAATAACAGCTGCCATACAAATTCTTAATGAGGCATGAGAAACTGAATGTTGGTTACGAAATATTTACAAAACATAATTCGTCACCATGGAATCATCGCATTCCAACCGCATCTGATCACTCGGACAATGGACAGAGCGGTGGATGGAACCAACAGAAATATGTCCATTATTTCCGATATTTCAGTTTCGCAGAACAGAGCAAGAATAATCAATACTGCTAATTCATGCTCACGTACAATATGGTATGTACCGGATATGGGGACCCTTGCCAGAAAAGACGGAAGGACTAATACCATCACCGAGACTACAATTTCATTGACATCTCAAGCGTGTTTCTTCACAAACGGGATAAATCTCCGGACACATTATCACGGTGGGTAGGATTGTCTGCGACAGTGTCGTTGACGTCACTGCCACTTCGAATTAGACTTTGGAATCACACGTACTATACAGATCGCAGTTTGGATAAGCGTGCGTATTTTGTGGTCGGGTCGCTATCTATCGAATGTTTGTGTATGACTTTGCGGTCACACTGCTTTGTGAGTACACACAAGTACACACAAATCGTTTTGTTTGTAGTTAACCTTTCTCAACAAAAGGTTTTGGGATTCCCACGATTGCCGGGTTCAACACGGACAGACAACTAACTTCTGCGACATATTTTACCTGCTACCTTCTCTTACTTTCTGTTTCCATGTCTATTTTTCTGTTTATCTGTATTCCAAGCTTCATTCATTTCTTTCTTTCATTTCCTTCTGTTTCTTACTTTGTCAAACATTTCTGTCCATGAAAATAACTAGGAAAGGAGTCTCATATTTCTTTTTGTTTTTATCTATTATTAATTCATTTCCTATTTTATTTATTTATTCATTTATTTTTAGTTTTTCACCACCAACAAAGAGGTCTGGACCAGATGAGCAAACTGTCTTGTGTCTGGAAAGATATGAATTTGGTTACACACATATATTACATAATAGGCCTACATGCAATGCAGTGGAAACAATAGACCTACTTTTATCAACATTCTACGTCCTGTTACAACATGGGCTTCTTCCATTTTGTTTTTGGTTGTTTTGTTCGTGCAGACGATTTATGAATAACCTTATCATTATTTTCCCTATACATTTTGCAACTAAGCATTATTGTTTGCACACCAACAGTTAAATCGGCTAAACAAAAGTAACCTCATACACAATAACATGCATTTAACAGCATGTTGAAGTTTTAAGTTAATTTAACAACTTTCATGCAAACGTTTAACCAACAGTAGCTCAACAACATACCTATACTGTTTAATAATATCTGTGTCTGACCACAGTGGATATAGGCCTACTAAAGACGTATCATTGAAAGGACTCCCCTACCCCTTTGCATTTATTTTCAATATCATCCTCTCAGTTACGTACCATGTTATCGGTACCCCTTCCCCCTACCCGTTACCGATCAATGTCTCCCCCCTCGATTGTATAAGTTGTATCAATCAACTCATATAAGCACACAAAATATCGCACAGAGACAAATCATGACAAAGCAAATCAACTGCTCCTGTTGCAGACACATTATGCTGGCGTCATGAGCAAGCTCATATGCCATCAGTATCTATCAACTTTCGCAAATGATTGTTCAATCATATCATGGATCGACTTTATATGCCAAACGGAAATAGATAAATTAAGCAACAGAATGAGTTCCTGGAAAACGGAACAAAGTGTCAGCAACCTCCATACCTCACTGAAAGCACGTTTACTAAATATTCATTGAAATTAGTGTAGCTAGCAGTATATCCAATCCGATCAAAATTGATTTTCTGCTATTCCAGACAACAAAACTGAAGAGTCTTAAAAGTATGTCAATGTTACTGCAGCTGGCATCTCTCTTTCTCTTTCTCTTTGTGGCACGAAAATGCTTACCTGACTTTAATAGTGCTCAAAGTATTTAAGTGAAACAAAAAAGAAAGGTCGTGAAAGAACTACGATAGCATTCAGTGAAATTCCACTTCCTTTTTCTAAGAATTGATCGATCCATTCTGGTTGCGAACAATACAATAAAACATCCGCAAAACCAGCAACCGCAAAAATTCACGTCGCCCCTCGAGCAAGTCCAATTTCAGTGCCGATCTCACCCCTCTCGAGAAGTAATTATTGTCCTCTATTGTTATCGTGTCCGTGCAGTAGGATAAAGGATGAGGTGGTGAATTCTTTCTCGCTTTGTTACATTTCACAAGGCCTTGAGGAGCTGGAATTTAAGCGGTGAACGTAACAAGCGAAACAGCCACTTTTGTTATTTAATCGTGTTGATGTGCGAAGTGGTTTGTTTTTTTCTTACACCCTCTCCAACCGAGGAGAATCTGAATGATTGATTAATACAACACATATTTCAGAAAGGGAAACTTGAAATAGATGAAAACACTTGAATTAGAGTCTTTTATGCACAGCCAGCTGATCTGCTTTAAAACTGCCGAATACACACGGATATCCTCCCTACTTGTGATGCAGCCCCTGTCCCCTAGTTTTGTTGTCATTATCTGAGTGAATGCTTCCCAACGTGCTTTCTTTGTCTTACTTCCTAGCAGTCTTTTGTTTGCAAACTTTTAGCATTTTTATAAGTTCTTATCATCATGAATGATCACATTCCGTATGACGCTATCAAAACGGTGAATACTATACATAACAATGTGGCGTTGGAAACTTCCTCCGTGCAATGGGCAGGATGCGGGAACATTGGGGAGAAGGATCCGCTATGTCTTCTGTCTAATTCTTGGCAGAGATCTACTTCAAGAGTAATTCATGAAGCAAACAACACTAAACAAGCTCTCTGCTCACACGTTTTGAGTAATTATCTCAATGGTCTATAGTCAGGTGTGGTGGAATGATGTCCTTGCTGTGGTGAAATTGCTTTATTTGCGTTTATATGCGGTATCTTTTGAACAGGTACTTTTTAGCAAGCTAAATTCTATGTGATGACAATGGTTGACAATTCATTTTCACACATCGATTATCCACTTAAAAAGTAATCATCCGTCTCCAAAACGAACCGCATGGAAGCAAATCACCTGCCCAGTATACGACAGGACCTACAAACGGGTTTTGCTCGTTATGATAAGAATACATGTAGTACAAATCATCGAAACCGGCATAACAAAATTCTGTTATCAATGGCGGCCAGATATCTCGAGGCTTGCTCAACATAGCAACAGTTAAATGTTTCAATCTGCTTCCAATTATTGGAACAGGTGAATTTAACTATTATCCTTTAGATCACCACGAACATCGCTGCGAACATAAATATCAATAGTGAACTGTATCCACGAGTGAGACTCTGACTTGTCCAAAAACTGAGCTACTGAGCAGAGGGTACAGCTTAGTCCTGGTTCGAAACTCGTGTATTGATTTTTAAATCATTTCTGATTTCTAGATTGCAGAGTAAAGTAAGTCCAGTGTTCTACCATTTAAATACATCTCCTTATAATCTAAACATAGAGCATTCGATGCTATAACTACTGAAAGGTTTGGTATACTCCAAGAGGCGATTAAACGCTTTCATAGCAAAACCATCTGAATGTAATCAAGCTCATTGGTGTAATGAAATGAGTGATCAAGAAAGAAGCAAGAGCAAAATAAGCAACAACAATAACAGCAACAACAACAACAACAACAACAACAACAATAATAATAATGATGATAATAATAACAACAACAACAACAAAACAACAACACACCAAAGATGATAACTTCTTAAAATCGCCAGACAAAGTCGGGATGTCATTGTCATTCTCAATGACATATGTCTCGCTCGTGATTATAGACAATATACGTCCCTATACAACAGATTCTTTTGAGATGTAAGTTACCATTGCATTGTTGATTGTAAATTTGCTGAGCGCGATTAGGTATTTAAGACTGTAGGCTTTTGTCATAACCTGCTGATCATGACTGGGTAAGTTCTGTGATCCATTACAATCGAAACAGGTGGTTGGCAGGCATACAATGCCATGTCATGTGCCTTACACTGTCACTAGTGGAGCTTCTCACCATGACATGTGACATGAGACGGTCAATATACATGATTATCTTATAACAACATGCATATTTATTACAATATGCATATCTAAGAACAGTGTTCAATTAATCTTAAATTGTTATGCATACTTTAGAAAGAGGGTATAGTTGAAGAGTGTAGCTTTGTCGAGCATATTGCAATAATTGTGCTTGCGAATTGAAATCCATATCTTGGCAGCTTTATGGTATAGTTATTATATTACAGGTGCACCGAGCCCTGGGGTGGATGGGGGCATGTATTGGCCTGGAGAAAATTCACAAAATTGAATACACTGATGATGCAACTAATGTAAATTTCAACTCCACTCATACGAGATGCAAGCGCACTATAACCTCAGCAACAGATCCAAGACTTGCCCCGATATATCAACACGATTGCCTGTTTCATACGCAACTGTCCGATTAGTTATCGGCGCCATTGTTGATATTGTGCAAGCTAAACAGCTCTACCGATGAACTTTATAACACATTCTATAGCTCTACTCAATGCTGGGCACGAGTGTACAGACTTACTACCAGACACTTCGATAAATAATTACTCAAGAAGCCAATCAGAACGACAGAGCCACTTACAGGATTATGTATACATAGAACGCGAAAAGAGTCTACAGAAACAATCATCGATAGCCCCGATCTTGGCAATTAAACGATGGACTTTGAAATCTAGAATGGGGAATTTACGGTGTAAATAAAGTCAGCACTATTATACTGCTCGAACGAACACACAGCGTGCATGAATTAGATGACTTAGCACTCGTACTTTGACTTAACACACTGCGTGACTGGATCAATAACAGCGATATCTAAATAAAGAACGACAGCGTAGGTTTGTTTACAAAATTGGCTGAATACCCTATAAAAGGAACAGCTCTGATAATCTCGTTAAGATGTCATTTTTGTTTTTAATTGGAGGAATAGAAAAGCTTCATACTGATATTGGAAGGATATTGTTTCCTTCGCCTATCAATATATACAGTCACAATTCAGATGCGTAATCATGGGGATATAAACAAACTTCTTTCATCTACAAAAGCAGATTAAATCATACAGAGTCAACAATATTGTTATTTATTTATTGCTAGAAACCCATATCCACTAAGATAAAAAGATTCCCGTCTACATCTTAATGTATAAATGAGTACATAAGGAGAGTACATGTATATAGGCCCTACGTAGCCAAGGAATAGAACAATGGAAAAGGGCAAAGAATGTAGATATAAGTGAGCAAGTTAAGATAAGTAATGAGAGAAATTTTAGGTTGTCAAAAGCTGCAAAAATAGCTCTTTCGAATTTCAAGAAACTTACTAATGCACAAGTATTCTTAGAAAAGGTTTCAATTAGATCAATGGGTAAGGAGGCACTACATAAGGTTTTAATCTGAAACAAACAAACAAACAAACAAACACACAAACAAATTAAAAAAAATCGCCGTCCAATGCATGATATTCACTCTATTCTAAAGCACTTAAATTGTAGTTGTATGTGATATCAGTGATAACCCTTCCTTTAACAAAACTACCAACCAACCAAACAAACGAACATAGTCAAAAAAAAAGAAAAGAAAAGAAAAACGAAAAATGAATGAAACAATGGTACTTTACTAGTTTTATATAATGTAAGTTTCGAGTTAGGAATGTTCTAGACAGCGTTATGTCGTTATTATTAGTTCCGGAGACTATGAACATTCATTTTTGTTTTCGCTTATTCACGTTGCCGTGAGTATCGTGACCCATTTATTCCGTCAAGGCACCAAACTTCCAGCTATTCACGGTCCAGCGAGTCCATTATTGCATCGACAAATTATTTCCCCTTTCTGCTCGCACGAAAACTTACCTCGCTCGGGCGCTTCGCCAATCAAGGATGGAGTGTAGGGCAAGGACTCTGGAAGTTATGAATATGCATTATTAAAAAGCCGTGAATTTCACCTCCGATCGTAATATTTACCATGTCGGCCCACCCCCGCTGATGCACGGATTTAAATGACAAAAGGATGAATTTTGTTTATGAATCACCGAATGGCGCTCACCGAGCGGCTATATAAGAACGATGGGACAGAAATGGAACATTGCGACATTCTCGTCCGAAGCGATCGGTCGACAGTTTGAGATGTCCCCAAACGTCCTTCCTGTTTCTACCGACAGCGCCGATATGATTATCTCATAATAACCAGCAAATAGTTTTGCTCCAAAAAGGATACATGAGCAATTAACCATTCTTATTATACCCTTGCTATTTGCGAATGTGTACATGTGCTATAGATTAGCAGAGTTTCTGTCGGAAGAGATGTATACCAGAACATCGGAAAATACACAGTGTAAAAATATACCAATGTAAGTTACAATTTTAACCGAACTATACACAGGCTAATTATCCGTCTTTCAGTTTTCAATTGCAATTTGTTTTCATTTGATTTCTCAATGAAAAAAATACATCAAATACAACAAAGTAAAATGATACATAATATCCGGTTAGGATGAACATTATTGTCGCAAACATTATAGAACATGCATGGTGGTCAATCTGTGAAAGTTTGGTTCTATGATAAGTATAAATGCTATGTAAAGAAAGAAAATGATATGTGCATGTGATAACCGAGTTATACATGGCATAACCGAGTTATACATTGCATTCTTTCCTCTTCCTTTACTGTCTTTTGTTCTTCGTAGACTTGTATTGTTATTGTCTTCTCTCTTCTCGGTACTGTCTCGCGTCTTATGTGTGTGGGTAACTGAATGGCTGTACGAGTGTGTCGTCCTTGTCATATTTTCCCGGTACACGCAGTTCAATGAACACTGTCTGGGCATTAGCATTAGCATTGATACTCTATTCTTATTTCTTATTATTGCCGAAGCCAGCGTATCTCAAAATAACTATATTTTTACAAATGACTTAAGTAATTTATATCTAATACAATAGCTGTAAAAAAAAAACCTTGAATAATACATTGTTTACTCATTATTTATCTAGCGATCCACGTCCCACAAGCTTTGCTTTTTAGTGGAACGCTATTTTCCATAATTGAAGTTATTTTCCGAACGCTCACGAAGTATACATGCATTGTTCCTCGTAATTATTGTACATATGTTGTTGCATATAATTCATTTCGTATACTACATGAATCTTTTGTAAACGTTTGGACAATATCATTTCATGACATGTATACTTTGTATTATGTATGTTTTGATTTTCGTTGATTGGAAATAAATTATGATTGAATTGAATTGAATTGAATTGTGCATAATTTGTTAAAGGTAATGATGAGTACCCTGTTTTTTATAATATGGCTTCAAATTAAGACATTGTCATGTTATTGTGTAACTGCGAATTTGGCTGTGGTTCGCGTATATACCACGGTATGTTTCCCCTGTATAGTATGCATGAAGACTCACAATGAACATTAAAACAGCGATGGTCAATGGCTGTCGGACGGCTTTACGAAATAGTCAATATTCATAGAGAGAGAGACTGATTTGTCAACATTATAATCATCATTTTATCATTAATGTATCATAAGTATTTCTGATGCAGCTGCCTCTGGAGAATTCAATTATAAATGATATTCGTCATTATCACATTACTTTACCATTATTAAGTGTGAATTTGATACACATAGGCCTAAAGAGTACGAATTAGGATTATATGAAAATACTGATATCCGATATTAATCCATTAGAATTAATTTCTTAAAAGAAGGCGTGGTCCACACAGGTGAAAATGCTTATCAAGGTAGTGAGGGCGGGACCGTGTAATCGCCTGATCACTATCCCTAATGTATCTAGGATGACTCTGATGATGAATCGTCCAACATCTTTCCTCCATGGCTGGCAGAAACCCAGTCTCGTGTTGATTTAATTGTGTTTAACTGGGGATGTCGCATCAGGGAGGTTTCCTCTCACCTCCCTGGTCGCATGCACCATCTCATCCAAAATGCATGTTCTTCCTAAGCATGTACTTCCATTATCCATACATAAATATTGTGGATCTGTAGGTCGTGGCAGGCGAACTATATCTTTTTTTCCACTGAAATCCTTATTATTTCTTTGAGAACATGTATATTTGAAATTCTGTCTGTTTTGGGTTTTCTAAAAGATGATGTTGAATGATGTTGACATATGAAACTATACAGCTGAGATGGAATCGACAAAGGTAATTTTCTTATTTGCCCGGATAGCATGCCATTGAGTCGTTCTTGCCTTAAAATATGAATTCCTCTTGTTTTCAAAGACATGAACGTATTTGTTAATTATCAAGATGTCATGTAGAGTGCCAAGGGTATGGAAACTGAGAAAATGAAAACAATTTGAATGTAAGCTTATGATTAAAAGTGGGTTTTATGGCGACTGCAAGATACTTGGTATGAATTTTTCGATGCCATGGACATGTTATCATGTCATAAAAATTCTTCCCAATGTTTTGCAATATTGCATTCAAAGATGATGTCTGAACATTGCTTTGGTTCAATCTTGACAAATTTTCCAACTTTTTTGCATGTGCTCTGTAGTGAATGCTGGAATGAGAGAAGAAACACAGTCATGTCAAAGCTTTCATGACACACAAAACCTTTGTCATTATCAAGATGTGAACAAAATATCTAAACCGTTCCTACCACCGGCCATTATCACACTGCTGTCTTTTATAAATATGGGTATGTTAATTCTGGTTTTTCATAGATTTTCACCTCTTGGAAAATCCATTTCCATCTCTTCAAGTTTACATGCTATCGCAGTCCCCTCCATTTCCAGCAATTTTGTTTCTGCCTTTACCATAATGATATAGTATTTATTTGTATCTCTGTTGATAATTTACCTGTGTCTTTATTACATGTTTTTATGTTTTTATGTTCATCGCATTGTTGTACTGATTTCCTGAAATCTGTATATACGAACATTTCATTGTATCCCCAATTATTTGTTTGTTGGAAATGAAATAAATCAACTTGAACTAGAAGTATACGTGACCTTATACAAAGACTTTATTTTTGAAGATGCCTATATTTATGATATGACATTATGGTAGAAGACTACTTTGCTGTAATGTATCCCTTCATTCTCGTAAACAACTTTTCTTATGATTTTTGTGTTACTGTATTCAAGACGTCATTCATCTCGTCTTGGGATCTATCTTCCGCACAAAAAAAAAAAAAAATAAATAAAAATAGAGGGCCACGTGGTATTGACGTTGTCCTACAATAAGCGGAATATTAAAGAAATGTGTAATTATTTTGTCATTCGAACACAAAGGCCCGAATTCACGAAGGTGGTACAAATGAAACCATGGTTTAAACCATGGACAAAAACCATGGAGCGACAAGTGTCCCATGGAATATTTAGTTACAAAATCAGTAATTTCGTCGATGAAATGATTATTTTGTAACGAAATGACAACATTTTGTAACTAAATGAACATTTCGTCCACGAAATGTCATTTCGTTAACGAAACGGTCATTTTGTCGAAGAAATGACCAATTTCGTAACGAAATATTCCGTGCGACACTTGGCGCTCCATGGTTTTTAATTAAACCATGGTTTCATTTGTACCACCTTCGTGAATTCGGGCCAAAGAGCTTATGAGTTAGTAGAAGTCCCACGAGAGCTTGGAGAGGTAAAGTTTGATGCAATGAATGCAAATATAAGGAAGCAAATATAAGGAAATACTGCAGTATAGTTCATGTGTGGTCACAACATGGAGCTAACACTGTACAAGGTCCATGGCCAGATTCTTGGCCAGATCAGTGAAATCACACCTCCTTCGTCAGATCAAAGGGATGGAAAAAGCAGGACGTGCTGTTCCAGCCAGTCTACGCCGATGATCGTAGCCATGAATAGAACTGTACATTGCCTAATGAGGCACCCACATTATTGAACAATAACAAATAAAGCAGGAAATAACTGGAGACTTTACCCTAAAATGATTGTTTTGAATAAACAGTAAATGAGAGATTCAATTCCATGCCACGCGTGCGCGGAGTGCCTCTTGGCTCACTCCGATCGCCGCAGCTGAGCGGGGGAATTCTCCGAAACCACCGCTCAACAATATCGATCCCGTGCTTTGCTGATGTATGCTCTCCGAAAACAGGATGTACCTCGTACAGTATACTGAAAAAGATGCCAGATATCAAAATAGTGAATGCGAAGGATAACGCAACGAGCGATGCCTCATGCGTTTTGAAACAGGAAAAGAAGATTTTATAATTTATGGTGGATAGTTGTGTATTTATGATAATCATGACGTTGAACAGTAAGCAACGCGGGGGGGGGGGGGGTGAATGTTATCATTAATTAATGGATATGAAAGCTTGCTTGCATGCCCACGCGTATGAGTGAGTGTGATAGCCATGACATCATTATAGCCATTAAGAAAACCAATGATGAAGAAAATTTCCGTTTTGGAAACTTAAAAACCCGCTCTTAACACTGTTCTAAGCCATGTGATACTATATAACCTCTATACATGATATATCTAACTATGCAAATTATTCATCGAAATTAGAAACATACTCTCTGACGACCTTAATAGAAGATATGAAAAAAGTTTGAGAGTGCCAAAAGACGTCATTCATTTGATAAAATACTCACATTACAGACAAAAAGTAATGATTTCACTGACAATGGCATGACAGCAAAGTGTGATGTATTTATGGAAACATAACTGATTCAAATAATCTTTCTTGGTTTTTATTTCTTTAAGAATATCATCACTTTGAAAAGGGTGCGATTTGCATGCCATAATTTCATAGCCAGCTAGATCAGGTGACGGCTCTCAATTCGCTTCTCTTTGAGTGTGTAAACGAGCAATACTCATTATCATGGGAATTTAACAATGTTTCTACAGCGAGAAAATGATGAAAACAACTTTTATGATATTAAAGTATACATAGGGGAAGTGGGGCTCCAGAAATTCTGGCAAAGCGGGAAAAGCGTCAACTTCTCAGTTACTTGCGTATTACTCATGTGCAAGTATTAGATTTTCTCATAAATATCATGTTCAAATTCATTCATTTTTATCCTATCGATGAGTCATGCTCTTGCCTTCATTGCAACATCCCAAATATCTTTCTCTTTCATTCCTGATGAAATCATATGAAAGATTCGATACGTGATGTAAAGATGTATATCCTTACTAACGGTTGTTCAATGGAAGAAAACATACGAAGGAGTGGGATCTAAATATAAAAGTGACCATACCACCCGTTAGATGTCATCCTCCGTGTAGGGAGGTATCATGGTGGTGGTGGTGGGGGGGGGGGGGAGGGGGACTTCAGTCTCTTTCTCCATAGTGCAAGGACAGATGCAAACGTGACTACTCGGACAACTGAGGTGAAGGTTTTCACCAAGGAGGTGGGACTTCCCCCATCCCTGGTTTCACCTAGAGGGTATCCGATACCTCCTTGGTCTCACCGTGGAGCTGTCTCCATGGTTTCACCTTCCACCTCATCGTCAAGGTGGCTAGTTTCATTGGTATGATGTTCTGGTAGTAAGAGGCAGATAAAGAGCTAGACCTGTCCCCATTCTTCATCTTATTCCTCTTCGATAAACATTCGCCCAAAATGATATCTCGTCATAATTTCTTACTTATGTGACAAACAAAATAGTCTTCCGACTTTACTGGGATAAGAAGCTTATTTGGGTCAAGAAAACAACCTTCTCAACTTCATCGCAATTCAATTTAGAGAAGGTGAAACTAAAGGTAATAATCATATCGGTAGCAGGCAATGAAAAGGATGACAGAGCAAAAGGATTTTACTGTTTTTTTTTTTTTTCAATTTCGAAATTGGAACCTTGCGGTGATGGTTAAAAATTTGTGTTTTCCTGTATTGCCTGTGTCGGTCATGCACAACACCAGGAGTCACAGCATCGGAAATTCCCCAAAACAAAGTTATTAGATCCACCGAATAGACGCGGGGATTACTGGCTGTATTAGCTCTACTTTCCACCAGGCTCCGTGCAGCGCCGCTACAGGTTGTGAACTGCGAGTTGAGTCAGACGACAAGCTGCCCTTATATACCCGCCAAAAATAGCAAGCGGTGAACTACCGTAAACACTGCCATGTGACTGACTGCTCGTGCTTTTCGCAATGTCGTACCCGTGTGTGGCAGGCAGAAACTACACGCGTGGAAAATTGCCTTGATGAATATTTAGCTTTGTGGTTATTCCATTGGTCCATATTCTGTGACGTCAAAAGCGAGCATGACGTCGTCGTATATCATTAGCGTTAACCGTGAAGAGCTGCGAGACTCACAGTGTTGATTCATGTTTATTCATAGTTGCCATGGTCACGCGGAGCTCCGTTCGGTGCGAGCTCCCTCGCAAGACTGGGAAGCCATCGCGCGCGAGAGCCGGAGTATATATACCCGTCTAAATTTAGACATGCAAATCACCGGGATTGGAAGCGCTGCTGATTGGCTGAGCGCGTCAGGCCTCACTGAACCCTCGACAGCAGACGATGTGATTATAGCTCGTAACACCACGCTGACATGGTCATAATCACTTTGACTCTCGATCAGATCGTTTCACGAACTTGAGAATTTACCTGCAAAACACCATAACATTGGAAGGAAACATGGCAGCTCTTTTAGGAGAAACTCAGTCTGTAGGATGCAATGACAGCTTTTCATACGAGGTAAGCTCACGTTGCTTTTGGTCTTTTATCTGAGCTCTGCTAGTAATTGAATGTGTGAGGTGAGCACTCACTGATTGCAGGTGCGTTATTTGAATAATTATTGACTCGTGTGATTGCCTAATTGCGCGGGCATCAACATGTTTACATGTTTTTGTATCAATTTCTGATATTTATTTCTGAATGGAGTATTATTCGAAGTTCAGATCAGTTTTTAATTGTTCAGCGAGTCATCGTTTGAGGAGTGATTTTGTCTGTTCGTGATATTATCGACCTCAAAGGTGCTATTTCATTCTCTTCTTGCATAGACAGATAGAATCTCGTGTTGATCGAGCAGATATCTTTGCAGGTTGTAAAAGGAAATGTGAATTGTAATATTGTCAGTAATTTCCATGATCCTAAGCCAGTATCTTTTGTAATCCTACAAATTATTACTGTCTGCATGTGATGTGATATATACTGTAGTTGTGATTTCCCGGGGCTCGCCGCCGGTACGGTCACGCACAGATCGTGAGAAACGCATGTTATCATTTACTGAATGACCAATCACTGGCCGGGCACGGCCATTCCACGCTCAGGCCAGAAAGGGCTATTCAGAGGCGCACAGATAATCTATGAACAATACCTCGCTGAAAGTTGAATGGAATAGTTTGAATACCTACCGCTCTATAGCATTCTTGCATAATGAGGCATAGTTTCCCTTTGCACTGAAACTGTACTTTCATGGTGTGCTACTTTCTGAAACTAAATGTGAGGTTTTCTTCTTTTGTTCTTGCAGCTCTGGCCTGATATGGAAAGCTTCTTGCAAGAAATCTGCCCACCCAGCTTGGATGAGCCTGCATTTGCTCCAAGGCTTGAGACCAGCTCTCCAACATCCACCATCATATCTGGAGCTGGCAGTGATGGCAGTGCTTGCTTGTCGCCACCGCCCGTCTCGCCGCAGTCAGACACGACGACGAGTACGACATACGATGACCTGCTCGACCTCGACTTCATCATCAACAACACCAACAGTGTGGAGGCATTCAGCCCCGAGGTCCCAGCTGGTATTGTTCCAGAGGTTCCCATCAAAATCAAAGAGGAGGCTACCTCACCACTCCCAGGTTCCATTCCTTCTCCAGAATGTATTGGACAATTTTACGATGACTTCAGTGTTGGGTTCGAGACCAAGACAGCAATGCACATGCAGCCACAGCTCCAGCACAAACCCCAGCAGCAGCAGCAGTACCATCTCATGCCACAAGACCTCCATCCCATGCATTACCACCAGCAGCAGTTCATCCACTCCTACAATGCCCATCCTCTGCAGCTGACCGCTCAACTCCAGCACATAGAGGCGCAGTCCATGCCCGACCCACCCCCATACTCCAACCACCAGCACCTGGTTGCACCCCAGATGACCAGGATAGCCATTCCTCAGCAGCAGCAGCAGCAACTTCCACCCCAGCACATGATGCCCACTCCACCCAACACTCCGCCAACATCTCCGCTCCTGGATCTGCTGCGAAACACTCCAGTCGACAGCAGTGTCGTGCCCACATCGGTCCCAGCCACCCAGATCGTCAGGAGGAAAGGGAGGAGAACATGGGGTCGCAAGCGCACCACCACGCACACATGCAGTCATCCCGGCTGTGGAAAGACCTACACCAAGTCATCCCATCTGAAGGCTCACATGAGAACACACACAGGGGAGAAACCATACCACTGCAACTGGAAAGGATGTGGCTGGAAGTTTGCCCGCTCCGACGAGCTCACCCGACACTACCGCAAGCACACCGGTGACCGCCCCTTCCAGTGCCACCTCTGTGAACGCGCCTTCTCTCGCTCTGACCATTTGTCTCTCCACATGAAGCGTCACATGTGAATGAACTGAAACGCTCTTCGAGTATTTCTTTTTGTGTAACAATGTGAACGTTGCTGGCATGAAAAGTTTCTATGCTTGTCAAATTCACAGCTTGTTAAGCAAATCCACTGGTTTGCAGTGGTAAGATGCAGAGTGTGTTTTTGTGTTTCATGAGAACCACCTCATCGCTAAAAAGTTGGCACAGTCAAAAATCTATGAAAGCACACCTTGTGAATGTTTGTATAGGATTTTTGTTGGGTTTTCGTTGTGACTCGAGATCAAAGCTGGAACTTGATCTGAGGAATTGTGATACAAAATCCTTTTGTATGGTGCTCTTAGTTTGATAAGTGCCTCTTTGAAGAAAATGTTTGGGCTAGCCCTGCATGTAGCAGCTTCTTCGCTGAGCCAAGAAGCTGTGTAGCAGAAAATGTCGAAAAAGTTTATACAGGAGCGGCAAAAGAAAGATCCACACCTTTTAAAACCAAAGTGTGCTGATAAATCTATCTGTGAGATTTACTGTTAGGATCAGTAATCTTGATTGTCTCCTGATGGCAACCTCTGTTCCAAACATCATCATATCAGAGAACTTGCCTACTTGAGAATTGTGTACATTGTACAGCAGGATATCTTGTTGCCAGTGCCTCACAACAGTACTTCAGTTTGTATATTTAAACAATTCAAGAAATGCAGCATTTGAGAATGAATTAATATCCATGTTATGTAATGAATTGTGCTTTGAAGGCACGGGCAATTCTGTAAATATCAGATTTTTCTTTATATGTACATTGTTAAATTTCTACAAATTGGCGTTGATCGCTAAAACCAATTGAGGCTTGAAGTATGATGATTTGCCAAATTTATTTTTCAAGTTATAACAAGCCATGTTACAAATTATACATAAAATGCCCATTCTTGCTTGCTACTTGGAATATGAATCACATTTTAAATCTGTACAACTCGCACCAAATCCAATTGATAAATACACAGTTGAAGAAATATATTCCAGATATTGCAATCGGTTGTCATGATCAAATTAAGCGTTGTGTGCTCTGCAGCTGTTAAGCACAGACTATAATTTATTCCACCACACACCACAATTCTTGTATGTGATGAATTTTTGTCACTGCAGCAGTGCATACTTCTGTTCTGTTGGAAAAAAAGAAATAATTATGCTCTTTAGTTCCAAGAATTGCACGACAGTACCAATGTCGAGAATTAAACAACCTGTGAGAGGAAAGATTGAAAACTGAATCTCAGCTGTAACTTGGTTCTGTTCATTTTCATCTCATTGATTGATGTTGGTTGATGCTTGTATTTGCGATTGTGGTAATCTGTGTGTGTGTCTGTGTCAGTCTGTCTGTGTGTGTGTGTGCGTGTGTGTGTGTGTGTGTGCGCGCGTGTGTGTGTGCGTGTGTGTGTGTGTGTGTGTGCAAAACCTGAAGACTATGAGTGTGTGGTGAGTGCATGGCGTTTGTGACTGAGAACTGTTATCAATTAGATAATTTGCTGGACTTGAGAAGAAATAGGGGCAATGAGAGAAACAAAACATCAGGAATAGACCTCTACCTCGGCTCATCTGAATACATGTACAGTAGTACAGGTATCTTTACACAAATCGCTAATATGTACAGACAACAGACAACAACATTACAACTAACAAAGTCCAATGATGACGGTATATTTTGGAAGTCGTTTTACCATAATACATGTACTTGTTTAGATACAAATCACTCACTACAATACACATTGGACTATTCATCGTACATAAACATGTAGATGTGTTACATGAATTACGAACAACAATATTTAGAAAGACACATGGAACTCTGATAGCACCGCAAAAAGCTGTCTCGGCCTATTCGTGTACAGGTACATTGTACAATGTATGTATGTATGCATTTATCTATCTGTCTGTCTCTCTATCTATCTATCTATCTATCTATCTATCTATCTATCTATCTATCTATCTATCTATCTACATGTATCTGTCTACCATCTATAGACAGTTCCATGAACTTTCACGATACATTATTTTCTCTTTTTGTATGTCACTGTATCTACCACAAGAGTGTATCTCCTTGAAGTAGTCCACTCTTTTTTTTTTCATTTTCTGCTCTTATTCATCCACCAAACCACTTCCAACATAATTATTATTGTACGCCTCTGTTATGCAAATATCAATAATCATGTTCATCCCCCCCCCCACACACACACACACTCACTCACTCACAATAATAACATCGGCAGAGCGCTAAATTGGCAGAATTTCAATGATTTACTTCTCTTAAAGATGCACTGAGTATACATAAACATATTTATTGTACATGTTCATGCTTGTACGTGTGGAAAAAACCCAACTTTTCATCATCCCTCTTTATTGCACTTAAATTGCGCAAAGCTTTTGCAAAATCGTCATCACCGCGGTTGTGTGATGCACGTAAAATATGCTTAATGATACATGTACTTGAGAGTGAATCATGTATAGGTACATCTATTACATCGTGAGACAGCTGACGCACATTTTCCAACCATCTCCCTCCTTCAGCAAAAGCCTGGACATAATGTAGGATAGCATCATCATGCGTCTACTATAATATCACTCCGTAAAGTAATGGAGTAAAGAAAGAAAATATAATTGTAATGAACAGAGTCGATATTCTAAGATATTCCATTTCCATTTTCCGTTTCAATCCTTGTTTCATCAGTCTAATGCTATAGGTTCTACTCTTCAGCATTTGAATTACGAATGAGAGAAATAGGACATGTAGATAATGTCGCTACAGCAATTCGAGATGGACACGCAGGAACTATACTTCAAATTAATTTTGATATGCTTAATTCAAAACGAGAATTAATGCCTCGAGTTGTTTTATTGCCAAATCAATATAATGTTCAGCCACTATTGTCCAAGCACATTTCATCTTGAAACGCGTAATCAATATTCTGTACTCATCATGTTATATAATAATAGAGTGATATTACACTAATTGTTTTCCCCTCTCAACGTTGGCTGAACGAAACGAAAGTTCTGCAGCCCAAAGCATTTGAGTTAAAACACGCTTATTCATGCATGCCTGTAAAACCAAAATCAATAAGTGTAAAAATTTCCGAAATCAACTGTATTCGAAGGAGAAAATGACAATTTAACTTATGTGATCCCATGTAGGGGAGCAAACTACTTGCAAACCACGATTAGTAGACTTTTACTTGTATAAAATGTATAACCCTAATGCTCCTTTATGACATTTCCCTTTGTAAGAATGGAACGTCATTTCTCATCAATCAATGGCTATTGTGCAAACTCGATCTCAATGCAAAGTACAGTAAGTATTGCAACATTATTTTCAGGTGCAGCGAAACAAGCATACACGAAGTGCTCAAAACACTCTCAAAACTACTGCGTAAACGTGCATACAGTCACTCACCAAAAAGTAATTTTTTTGGCATGAGGGCGCTATTTCACTGAAAATGGCAATTCGTGTAGAAAAGCACTAGCAGCTCATGGTCCGTGAGTTGAACGCATTGTTGAACTCGGGGAATGCCCTGGATGTCGTGCAGAGTAGCGTCGCTTTTTACACAAACAAAATAGATAAATAGAAAAAATGAATAAAGATAAATAAATAGATAAATAAGAAATAAATAAATAAATAAATACACAGAAATTAATGAATAATAATAATAAAAAAAAAAACAAAAAAAAAAAAACAGAGAAGACTAAACAACATTACTTTGTTCATACAGTGTGCCATCATTTATCCTGAGGGTACTAAGTTTATGGTCGGCCTGTTTCAAATGCCCGGTCTTTGGCGAGGAAATGTAATGTGTTGTTGTTGCTGTTTGCTTGTTTTGGGTTTTTGGTGTTTTGTGTGTGTGTGTGTGTGTGTGTTTATTAATAGAAGTTTGGGTCAATCAAGCTAATTTAGAAGATAGTGCAAGTTATCGTCTTTCCCAGGGTTGCTTTCACAGTATAACAAAAAATAAAGAAGTACGGGTATATATAATACAATTTTTAAAAATAATTCCATGTGTATGACCATCCACTTAAAAAAAAAAGCAACAACAACAAATAAGAATAAAACCAACAGCAACAATACAAAAACATGCTATCGCGTCCATTTTGCGTTTTATTTTGTCCATTTGTTGCATGATTCTGTCATCGATCTGTTAGCTTTTTTTTTTTTGTTTGAAATTTAAATCTGTCCATTACTCGTTATTCCCATAGTGTTCCACAATGTGGTTAATCATTATGACGATGTTGAGAACCTTCGTGTTTGAGAGTACACGAGGGCATTCTTCATGATCCAATTACCCCTCTGCGTACCACAATACCTGCTCATCTGTAGGTTTCTATGTGAAATGTGCACATTTTTGTGACTCACTGGCATAGAAAGGGTTAACCGCAAAAGTTCATCAACCCCCGTGACATCTTCATTTTCATAACGATGAACTGATCACCTGACGAGGATTTAAACCCACTGCCCCTTACGACCATTAATAAAACCACTGCACGCACATTAATTTGAATATATATATATATATATATATATATATATATATATATATATATATATATATATATATATATATATATTTATGATAGAGATCGCAATTCACATGATAACTTGAATTCTTGCATGATATTCGAAACAATAAGCATCTTCCACTATCCGATTGCAAGAGAATTTAAGTGCATATGATTATACGAACATGTCATATCCAAGCATTTCAAAGTCAAGACATCCTCAGCTGTATACTTACGATTTCCATCTCCCCTCCCCCATACTACACTCCATTTCTTCCCTTTAAAATAGTGCACAGTATATAACAGCAAAGGTCGTGGTGAAATATCATTCATTCGTCGATGTTCGTGAGACCATTCAGTTCTCCATTTTTATTCTAACAAAATTTCATCGTGATCCAGATGCTTCAGCGAGTCGTTTGGTTCCAGTTACAACTGCAATCGCAGACTTCTTCCTCTTCTTCTTCTCCCTCCTCCTCCTCCTCCTCCTCCTCCTCTTCTTCTTCTTCTTCTTCTTCTTCTTCTTCTTCTTCTTCTTCTTCTTCTTCTTCTTGTGTCTACATTTTCTATCTGAACAATAAAAAATGTGTATCAGGGACATTGATAAGTCGATGCGTATGGCCTCGTTTTATTTGTGTCATTAAATTTCACAAAATCCCAGAAACGCTGTTAACAAGTTAGTATTATCTCAAATTCACAAAACATTAAAAACTATACTAGTACAACAACAACAACAACAAAATCCCCAAATAATGTGAGACTAACTTGGTGTGGTAAACGTGGTTGTTGTAGTAACGTGCATCCAGGGTTAGTAATTGATAGACTGGAGACAAGACTATTATAGGCAAACAGTTTCATATATTATTCAACATTAACTTTTTTTGTCTCTTTTCCCTCTTTCCTCGCAACATTTTAAATGATTTCCTGCCCAGCTTGTTGCTGGTATCCGGTTGATGCCTCCAGAAATCCGCCTTTTCCTATCTTTATCTGTTTTAAGAGAGAGAGAGGGAGAGAGAGAGGGGGGGGGGGGGGGCAAAAAGAAGAACCAGGGGGAAATACGGGAGAAGAGAGAGAGAGAGAGATAGAAAAAAAGAACAACAACAAGAAAGCATGAGGAGAAGTGAATTATACACACAACGAAGAACGTGACTGCGTTCACGAGAAAGATATAATGGTAGTCAATGTGAGTGTCTATATTTTTTTTTCTCTCTCTCCTCTATATCTTTCCCTATCTCGCCACTCGTAAGTGCAGTGATAACGATTGATACCTGTGATATATATATATATATTTAGAATGATAGTAACGACATTGCTAATGATACACGCCATTGTAATCAAACTTTCAAGCTGACCTCGCGGTGACCGACGTAAACTTAACAGAAATCCAACCGTCCTGTACTCCTTTCAGGTCACGAACAACAATTAACGGGAAATTTGAGGCCATGTTACAAGTTAGTCTTAGAAGAAGGAGCAAATAATTATTACAAGCACAAAAGTGAAAATGTGGGCAAAACTGGATTATAAGCAAGGAAAATATGACATCTTAAACTTACTATTGGCATATATTTATATTGACTGTTTAAGAACTGTTGAAAAAAAGGTAGAAAAACGTGAAAAAAAGTTTTTGCTCAAATCTTTACTGTTGTGCTTGTAAAATTGTACTTTTTTTCAGACTAACTTTTGACTAACCCGGAGTTCCCTTTTAAAATGTGAACAGCGCGCACAACTACACTGTCTTACAATAATCAACACTGTGACAAGCGATTCCTATCAACTTTTAAACAAACACTTTAATACACAATAAACCACAACATACGAATCATTGATTCGTACTCCTTGAGATGATATGCAAATTTACAAGGCGAATTGCCTTCCAATGTTCTGTATCAGGGTGCTACAGTTCGAATACCATCAATTACTACTGTCCGTGTCCAGACTGCTATCAGTTTCTCCTAAACTCCTTCTCCTATTCCATATCAAAAGCTCGACCGCCGTGAGATGAGGGAATAGATTCAACTACATGTATATAAATATAGATTTTCTCTCTCAAAGTTTGGTGCTCCATCGACATCTGCATCACCGATAAACTGACAACCCGCATCATGCCAGTAATGTACCAAGGAAGACCAGGGTAAACTTGGACATCAGTCTTGGGCGGGGTAATTTCAGACTGTCCAGAGCCCCATTGATTGAGGCCACGTGATTTTGTTTACCAGGCGGCCATTTTGATTTTTTCCTTTTAGCCACGCCCTGCTTCTTGTGCATCAGGACATGCTCCGACTCCACCCCTCCTATACCAACCCGGGGGGGGGGGGGGGAGGGGGAGGGGGAGAAGGGAGGATACATAACGCTCTATTCAGTATGCATCATCGTCCACTAAACCATCTGTACAATACTCTCAACATTTAAGTAAGCATGTGTTAAATTTCCGTATTTCAACTATAATGCATTCATTCAAAGTATATAGAGTAGAAAGTAGTGTATAACATGAAAAACTTTCCAGTCCTGTCGTCCACTTATATAGAATATAAATCACATAAAAATAATTTCCCACATAGCACAGTATCAGTCAATGTTCAGTCATGACCTATAATATGTAATGTTACATTAACAAATATCGTTATATTCTGTAATACTAAAGAAATATTTAATTGACTGGAATAAATTGATATATTATTTGGATTAAAGTTTTCAATTTATTTGACTCTCTTTTTCTTTTTATACTTATATCTCTCCATATGTTTTATATAAAAATACAGGAATATTATTCATTAGCCCATGTTCAGGGTTTCATACAGTTGAAATGCACCTGTGTTGCAGTCTAACCAGATTCATTGTTCGACATACCACTTGCCGAATGATACACTTGTATTTTAGACTGAATAAGAAAATTATTTTTATTCTATTCAAACCAATATCTGTTACGAAGAGGGAAAATGGAGAAAGACAGATAGATAAGCAGATAGCGAGACGGGGGGGGGGGGCGAGCGAGAGAGAAGGGCGGGGGGCATGGGGAGAATAAGGGATGAAAGAAGGAAGTTAATTCAGGAAAATGAAGGCGCATTATTAACGGCAGGCGTTGTATCTAATCCATTTAGAACAATTTCACACCATACTACAATCACGCATATTCCCGTGTTTTTTTTTCATCAGTTTTCATCAATAAAAAGAAAGAGGTCGTCACACTCACACACCGCATCACTAGTCTCATCGAATCCTGCATCAATATTTGCCTTTACTTCCTATAACAAAACCCAGGCTCGGTCCCCCTGGATCGCATTTCAAGCCCGAGGGCTAGTCCACCGTCCAGCTTGGTATCATGTCTTCATTTATGTCCCCCAAGCGCTCCCCAGGTGCTTGTCTTCATCCACTGACTATCTTTTCAAAAGACATATCGCACTTTTTTTTTTAATGAAGGGAATGAAGATGACATGAATATGGTGTGGGGGAATAGTACGAGCAACCTTTATTTCCCCAAGTTCAAAAGAAAACAGGAAAGGATAAATCAATATCACTTAATTAAGCGGTTGTTCCATTTATTTGCAAGTTCAAGGCAGTTCTCTGGTTTTTGTTTGTTTGTACCTGCACGTGTTGAAGTAATTGAGATATAGATCAGTCCCCTGTCGAGAGATTGAAGAGACAATTTTCTGTGAAAACCTTGAAAATGCTTCGTCGTTAACAGTACACGCACGTACACAACTTTATCAATACATGAGAATCATTGAACATCGTAATAGCGGCGGCAAATATCCTTTCAGTATCTGGGAATACTTTATCTTTTATACTTTTGCTGTTAAAGGAATTTTATTGATTCCGTTCAGCAATGCTATAAGAAAGTTAAAAAAACACCAAATAACATTGTGTAGCAGAAATGACACAAGAAAGGAAAAAGAAAAATGCAAATGTATATTTATTTAAGGAAATAGTTCATTTTAAGATTTGATCTACAAAATTGCCATAATATTTTACACACGTTACATACACAGTACAGAATGAAACACGTACCTACAGATTCAAACACACACATACACAAGTACAAGATGTAAACAGTATTCCAGTATCAGAGAAAACATATCATATAACATCTGAGTGTACGAATGTGAGCAAAGCAAAAGTGTACGAGATGAAATTGAAATAAAATCAAAATTAATGAGAGATTACCAGAAATAAGAATGTTAGAACAATACGTATGAAAAGCCATCCATCATGCAGGACAAAATGAAATTCCTGGTAGCATGACCGTAACGTCACTACAAAGTAATAGTGGATATTATTATGGATTGTCATTTTGTGTGTGTGTGCATTTGTTCGTAGGTTTATCATTCTTTTTCTTATAATGGCTTTGTTGATGATATTGAAAGTCAGTCATAGCTTATTACATGCCCTCCAAAGCGTAGAATGTTGATACATTTACAAATTTATTACAATGACTGATGATAATGTAGCATTTGTGTGTACTGGTGAGAGTATTAAAGTGTGAACAACAAGTAAGCAAGTGAGTGATTACTTTCATTTAAATGACTTCATGGTCATGTGATCTAAGGCAATGTGTTCATAAATAACTAGATATATTATATCCATTGTCATTTGATTTCTTTTTTTCGTTTAATTGTTGAAACCACCGCAGGTCTGTTCAATCACATCTTTAACTTCAACAACTTCGTTTCACCCGGAGTAGATCACCGTTGTGCGCATCATTACGAAGTTCACTGCTCTCAGAGACAAGAATAGAACCACTGAAATATATCGTACAACCTTCACCTTTAGATGCCGTTAAGCGATGCTCTTGCATCAGAATTGAGCTGATGAAATATCAGAATTCACCTTTCTTGAGATGTATTATGATACAAATGTCAAATAAAGTATTATTATGGTAAACGGAAACGAATTAATCATTGAGGTGAAGTAGCAGTGGCAGAAGACCTAATCGTCTTCATTCATATCGTCTGCAGTTCATAGTTTTAATTATCTATTTTTTCTTCAATTATTTTTACGTCTTTGACCGCAAAAAGCTAAGGTTCAACATGCCATCTTCTGTGGGAAATCAAAGGCCTGCTGATGACACAGCGTACCCAGTTTAGAAATATCATGAATACAGCTCGTTCCACGGTCTACGATAAAGAGAGTTCTCCAAACAAACATCATAAACGAATGCAAAGGGGGAAAAAAGGACAAAAACCTCGTGCTGATTAAAACTTATTAATATGCAAAGATGACTGTCAGAGTTGAACCAAAAATTACCAGTGATTATCAGGGCGCGAGAACCAACGGATGGCTGAAAATTTCTGATGGCAGGCGAACTTGACCCGAACTAGAATTTATTGTATCATCTTAATCATTCTCTCGGCAATTAGGTATACCTTGTACAAACTCTTTTAAGGAACATTCAAATGTACATTTGTACAGGACCCGTGGGGAACAAGGTGTTGATCTACAGGTTGACGAGTTTTGAGTTAATATCGAGATATGGGTAATACTGTAAAGAGATGAAACTATACATAACTATACATAAATATGTGCACAAACTGTCATGAAAAGAGTCTATTTTCGTTTGTTATATATGTAAATGAGATGAAAGGAAAATGAAACATTGAATTTTACATTGCTGACATTACAAGCATAATGTTATATACACAAAGTAGCGCACACCGCAAGCAAGGAAAAAAAAAACCCAGAAATGAACGTTTAGATGCTCATTTAGATATACCAATGTGAAAATAAAACTAGTTAGCCTCAACCTGGCGCTTGCATCATGAATCTCTTATCAACGATTTGATAGATTGGTCTCGATCCTCCAAAACTCCACTTTCCCCCCCCCCCCCTCTCTCTCTCTCTCCATAATGACAATGTATGTGAGTACTGTTGAACGTTCCTGCTCTCTGCTTAATATTTCATTATTATTTCATTATTTTGATATTTGTTTCCATATCCAAATAATAAAAAATAATTGCAAAGCAGCAAAATCGAGTTGTACAAGAAGGTAAAATGTCATGAAGCACTAATACAAATGTAAACAATAACAATACAAAGGTATTGCACATGTACAGCTACACCTACAAACACATAATCGAGATACACGTGATTTACATAGTTAATCATGATGACTTCACTATGAGTAGAAATAGCCCTCGCTTGTAAGGAATATGGGGGATATGGAGGGAACTTGCACAAAAGGTAGAGCTTGTACAAATAGCAAGTTCCCTGAGTAAAAAAGAAAAATGAGTCTATTTTTAATACAGAAGGAAATAATGTATTAGAAGAAGAAGAAGAAGGTAAAGGAAGGAGAGAAGAAGGAAGAGGAGAAAAAAAAAAACCGAGTCTGAGCAGAGAAAAATAGAGAAAAGATAAGACAGTAATGTCACGGCTACATTTCATTGACTGGATCTCCTTCACGTATCAGCGATTTGTGCTTTCATTTTCACTTCCTTTCCTTTTCCTTTTTTAACATCTTCATCTCCAAAGGACAAAAGGCACAAATCCTTCGACCAATAGAGGCAAGTCGCTCTTTATACCAATAAAGGTTTCTTTTCTTTCGGTAGAAATTCCAAACAGCTCTCTTCTCCGATAATCCAACAGCCCTCTAAGCGTGGCTTCACTCACGTAATACATCTTTTAGTCATGTTAACTCATCTGCTACCACTGTAGAGCACTGACTATTTCTTATAGCACAATCCTGCAGAAAAAAAGTTAATTCCCTGAGACATACACCTAGGTTAGTCATGAATACGGGAGAAAAAAAAAAACAACAACAACTAATTCAACTGATCGAGTGGGTCAATGAGAAAGCCCGTAAGTGTTCACTCTCCCGACTGGTATGAAGAAGTCAAGTCGGCTTGACAAAGGAAAAGAACACACCTCTTCAATAAAAGGATTAGACATTTAGAAAGTGGGAATACATGACACACTGATTGTGAAGACAAAAGACTGGTAGCTTCAACTCGAAAGTACGCTGTGGCCTTCCAAATCATTTTACTTATCATCTTTAAATGCATAAGTCTTTTTTTTTTTGTGAACAATAGTAGACAGACATCTGTGTAGGATTTAAAGAGAGAGATGGAAAAAAAATATGTCACCTCAATGACGATATCCCACTTTATTTTGAGGTGGTAAACTGTAATAAACTTAAACTAAATAATAAACTTAACTATGTTTCCTTTTTTGGAGATTTTTCATTTGCAGACTAATATTGTACCAGTATAAATAAAAGACTAATCTTGTTCATGAATACAATGTCATTTCAAGTTCAATCGTGATTCAGATGAAGGCAGAATGACGAAAACAACGAATAATTTGATATCACTCATACGTGTTGTGTGTGTGTGTGTGTGTGTGTGTGTGTGTGTGTGTGTGTGTGTGTGACAGCTGGATTGAGATACTAAGCGTCACACGGAAGATGGCTAAAAAATTCAAAAGTAAAAGTTCAACACACATTTTCGCTTCATGTTCATTCCCTAACGGCGAAAGTGCCCCATTAAGCCCAAATACCAGCATATCTTAATTCAAACCAAGACATACTGCCAGTCTTAATTAATGCACTCAGTGCCATTCAAATTTTAATGATACCATTTAATCTTTCATCATTTATCTTTCTTGAGGGACAAAGAGATGACTTTATCATCTTTTATGATGTCGTAAACTAAAGTATCTAATTTCATTATCCAAGAGTGATGTGGAGGCTTTGAAGTTACTATTCGAAACTCTCTTCAAATTTTATCAAGCAGTCGATTAAACTCATTGCAACGAGGTAACGGAAGTAGAGAATCCCTTTCTAGCTTAAAATGGAACGTGATCAAAGTTAAAGTGAAAGGTTAACTAGCTGACAACAAACAGGAAGTATACTACATGAATGAAAAAAGATGTTCAATGCAATGATTTTATTCATAGTGTTAATGATTGAAATGATATTCAGAATATACATCTGGGCGTAAACTTTCTTAACGTGTTCAGATGTGAGTGATTTCACCATTTTTGTAGAAGTCTTAAGTGACTACTTCGAGCCAAACTGTAGTACCATCATATCACAATCCCGTCACTTTTAACAGGCAGATATAAGTACAGAAGGATGCACGCGACGTTTCCTAGCTTGGGAGCACGTGATGACAACGTGCGCAAGATTTCAGATAATATATTTATCTATATCTACACATATACACGTGTATTCAATAATTTGACGACTTCGAAGGTCCTTTGAAATGTCCGCTGTTATTGTCTTCTTTTTCTATTTGCGCTAATCGAGATTTGTTTACCCTCCTCGCGCTCGCCGCGCTGCGGGCGTGTGCCGTCTGCGGTCTCACCCGACAGATAGAGGTGCTTCCAGGACCTTCAAGCTGATCTCGTGCCTTTACCACAGCTGTACGGAAGTCGCAAAAAGAGATGACAAACCCTGTATTTTAAGTGATTCTCAACCATTTACGCCTGTATTCCCTTAACCTCTATACCATAATCACAAAATGAAGGTCATGTTTTACGAATAAAATTTAATGCAGTTTCTGTTACTACTTTGCACATATTACATGAATAGCCCTACAATTTTCAGGTTTTGTGTCAAAAAGTTGTGTATACACATGTATATGCGTTATACACAAAGGCGTGACAAGCTATGATTTGAAATTTGCACTTTTGCAATTAAATTATGAGGTCACTTTAATCATGAACGGTTCGTAATCAAGTACAGCACTGCAACTTTTTTCGGTAATTCCTCATCCACTGCTCCCGTATGAAAAAGATTCTTCCACTGTTAGAATTGTCAAAGATGTAACATATAATGACAAGCTGACTGTACATAATAATTATGTCAGTGTCATATCGTAATTTGCATAAGATTGTTTGAAAAAAAAAAGACTTGGTTATGTGAGTTGACTGAATTGATTATATGGTATGATAGTGAAGAACATTCCTCTCCCCAGCTCCAACTCAACGGTGATTAAACCTCAAATCATGTGGAGAACATCACTAAGCTATATCAAGATGACAATATGACTTTGATAATAAACTCTCATATTATTACGGTGAAGACATAATTATATCCCACTCTTTCATGGAAACAAAAAAGAAAAATCAAAGAATATTTTCTGTTGTTTCTGGCGATAATGTGCACTGATATAATTTCTGTTGATGCACCCATGTCATTACACTATTATACCCGGCTCGATTCATGTAAAGATTAGAAAGTATAAATGGCCACGAGATTTGTTTTGTTTGGATCTATCTGTGCTTCAGAAGATCTCATCAATAATAAGTTCATGACAGTGACTGTCAGAGAATAGATTAACTTTCGGTCAAAGTTCATATTTCATTTCAATGATTTTCAAGCAATATTCAATGTAAATAAATAGAGTTTGTAATGTTTATATCTGATTCTTTTTTGGTTCCAGGATTGTCAGTCAGAACCCTGTACTGGTTCCACAGGAGGTAAGTTTTATTGTAATACCGCAAACATGTGTGCTACTCGCACTATAGCTTGTACCTTGTTCGCCCTGTGCGCGACTACAGCCATAAACACGCTCCAAGAGGAGACTGGCATAGTATGGAGCTGTCTTGTTAGCTCCATGGCTGGAGGCTGGCATAGAGCATGGAGCTACATCATCCCGTAGCTCAAGAGTTTGCCCGACTGGGAGATGTCTGTCACGAGATGTGCCCCGGGTCGAGTTTCGGCTGGGGATCGGGTGACGTTTTGATGACGCAGTTTGAAGACGGACAGCTATGACAACCGGTTGAGTCATCACGATCTTCGTTGAATCTGTCATCGACAATGACATCCGAGAGATAACTCAAACAATGTCTGTCTGTTAAAGTAGTATTTACTACCCCGGCGGTGGCTGCTACTACCACTGCTACTGCTTCTACAATTGAAATAGTTTTCGGCCACTAAAAGTAGTAGGACAATGAGAATGATATGGAAATACTCATAGTTTTGATAGATATTTAATCGTCATGATCATCATAATCAGCTCATCATTTCATTATAAACGTGTGATGAGTGAGATCAGATTTTGAATGGAGTAGTACTATCGAGCACAGGTTTCCACGCAATTCTCCGACTCGTCAAAAGTCGTCATAAAAATAAAAGATTATAGTTAAAACAAACACTTGTTACTCTCATCGTGCTCATGTATATAGTATAGAAACTGTCATCACCATTGACTTGTGCGCAGTAGTTGCTCCTTATTATATGCGCTAAAGCTATTGAAAGATATATGACTCATAAACGTGTGATCGGCGTGATTATAACATTTACCAAAACAAGATTATTATCGGATCATTGTCAATTTATATGATTTCTTCTTCAAGAACTGAACAACAGTGTTAAAACTTCAGTATTAAACTCAACGTTTTGTTTTTTTCCCCTTTAACCTGTTGTTCTCATCACGTCGTGGTTAAAAACAAGCAAAAAAAAAAAAGGAATCAATAAAGACACAAGAGAAAGAAAGACAGGTGGATCTTTGTGGTATCAATCCTGATTCTGATTGGTCGGCGAATTAAGGGTAGAGCGTGGGTAAAGATATACTTTCCATCGAGGACTACGGGGTAATTTTGAAAGTGTATGGATACACAAAGCACTATGAGAATCTTTGCGCCAAATTGTCGGTAATCAGCGCCTTAACTCCCTCAAATAGCCCGACTCTTTACCATTTGTGAATCTGATTCTAAGTGAACTATTTGCATTATTTGCTCTGCTATTTTCGTGTGCCTTCATCTGTTGGCCTATCTAAGTATGCTGTGTTGTATATGAAATTTAGTGAATGCATTCAGTCGATAGATTTCACAAAGCGATCAAGAGTAAGTGTGCATTTTATGAATAATTTCTACAATTATATGCCTTCAGTCTGTGTGGCCTAAATCTTGTGGAGTGTAGAAAATTTCGTCATCTCCTTTCCTTATGGTATCTGGAATGTATAAGACGAAGATGTCTGAAGATTATAATAGAAGATATGACGCAGATGCATGTAAAGAACTAAGTGGGAGTATAGCCGTGCATATTCTGAGAAACACACTGGATATTAAAGTCCCCGTCTAGAGCGCATCGAGCAAACGAATGTCAAAGGAATTTGAAAAATATGTTTGCATCCGTTGCCAGTACTACAAAAGTTCGTAACATGTTTGACGTTCTTTGGACATGTCAAAAAAAGGAGAAAAAGATCGGCTTCAGGGTATCTCTGCGTATCTCTATCTCTTCGAATAGCTAATGAATACAAAAAAAAAAGGGTCAATCATGTGGCAAAGTATTGTAGTATAAAACATCAAGGGATGCGAACGTATCTTCAAATTTTCGAATTCTTTGGGCATTCGTTGGCTCGATACGATAGTGTGACAGGGCCTTTAAACAGATTGTCTTCGGTTGAGATCCAATAAGGTGCGTTCATTTTTTACCCACAATGCCCCTCTTCATTTAGGCAAGTAGGCACCTAAATGGTTGCTTGGCAAGGCTCTCGAGTGATGATAATGGCACAGTCCTCTGGCGGTGTTAGAGAGGTTCCTTTGCTGAATGGGACCAAGTTATGATTAATTACTTATCAGCTAATTTCAGTCATGATAAACTGGAACCGTCTGGAACACAAGACGCAGGTCAGATAAAGGAGTTGTCAACTCCTTGGTAACGTCATCGGGGGACAGGAACACGTGACAAAAGAATGGAAATTTCTGTTCTGTGATTATGAAGAGCATTGTAGGTGATTTATAGAGGTTTGTCTTTTTGTGACGGTATGTGAACTCTGGCTATTTAGCAGCCTCTGAGTGGATTCATAAAGTGTTGAGAGAAAAGAGAGTAACATGGCGAATGTTACCAGCCTTTTTATCACTTTTGGGGGGTGTGATGACAGCGATATTGTTGTCTAAAATGTCATCTGAAATTTCAGAAAAGAATAAGCACAGCAAAGACTTTTATTTTGAACAAGGTATGAAAGAGAATCAAACAAACGACATAATGATTCTTATTTCTCTTAGTGAATAAACTAAATATACTATTGCTGTATCAAAATCAACTTCAGAACAGCAAAGCGAGCAGTTGTGATTATTGATATTGGATTCAGTTCTGTTCAATTAAATTTCCCCCTTTTTTTAGTCAAAGTATAACTATTTCAATGGAAATAGTTCTATCATCACATGGAACTCTCTTCTTTATTTTCTCTTGACTTTCGGCCTCTCTTAATCTTAAAACCTAGTTACTTTCAGGGATGGGGAAAAGCCTGTAAAATAATTTCACCTTGATCGGAATTCATGGTAGAAGTCCTCCTTGAACGCACGCATCCAAATGACTTTTGAACTTTCTGCCGGTCTCACAGCTGGTATTTGAGTTCCCTTATCGTGTTCGCTGTATTTCATAAGTATTGGTTTTCAGGAATGGTAGCGATTATGTTCTGTGTATAAACATGAAAACACGCGATTACTTTTGCAGAGAAAGATAGAATACTCGCCTTGTTGGTAAATAATTGATGCGTGTAGCAGCTGGATCATTACGTCACATGTGAACCTCTTTGCTGAGGGTTTTTGAAAGATGGGGGGGGGGGTCAAAAAAATTGTTGAAATAAATGCATTCTTGAGAGTGTTATCAAGTAAACTAGATATTATACCAGGGAGGTGAGAGGACACCTCCCTGATTATACTGATCAAGCGGCTATGATGGGTTCAAGTGGTCAAACACTGAATTGAAAATCTTGTGTCCGTTTTCTCGATCACTGCAGAGTAGACCGAAAACAGCAACTTCCTCCCCGACGGTTTGGGGGCAACTTGAAGCCAAGATACCCTCGGAGAAAGCTGCTACAAAAACTCAGTGTAACATTGGACCGGACGGGGCAGCACTTATTTTTGGAGACATGAATTAATATAGAATTGTTTCATGAATTGAAATGAAAATTTTAACAAACTAATTTGGCCTGTCTTTGCAGAAATGCAATATTGGGATGAAACAACGAAAATCTAAAAATATGAATATGAATATAGGTCTACATTGCATTCATCTACCTTATACCTACTAAACTGCGTCACAATCCTGATCTGATGATTGCAATGTATTTACAAAGACACAAAACGAACAAAACATTAACGCACATTATCCCTTCATCAATATAATGGCAACTATTGTTTCACTATTAGAAATACCTCCTAAATAACGCCTTCACCATTTTGTCGACCAATATTGGAATATTTGTCACTTTTACTGTTTTCTTTTGCTTGAAAAACAGTAACTTAACCTGTTTTAATGTTCTTTCTATCTCACGAGAAAAAACACAATATTATCATAGTTTAAAAGTAGTTTTACCTCAGTTATGGCAAATATATTAAGGATCCCGTCTCCCAATACATGCAGATAATTGCAATCGTGTATATGTATATAATGTACGGTCATTCGACAACATTTCATTTTAAATCTGAAATTGATCGAATTAATAGAATTCGTATTGTTGATGTGCTGTTAACCCCGTTACTTTATATAAGATCATGATTTCGCGTTTTTTCATCCTTTCTCTAACAAACATAGATAGGTCTTAATTTAGAGATTAGCATAGCTTCTCCGATGAGCAGTTCTATGTCTCATTTTACAATTGCTAAAACTGAAGAATATCAGAATAGTTGAACTTGTCAAGAGATCGGGGATCGAAGCGACCAGATTGGTGAAATTCT
The DNA here is from genome assembly GCF_964275005.1 of Diadema setosum. NCBI lineage: Eukaryota > Metazoa > Echinodermata > Echinoidea > Diadematoida > Diadematidae > Diadema > Diadema setosum. The sequence continues at coordinate 890,913 of NC_092697.1, read as the reverse complement.
AGATGCTTATCTAATGTCTATGTTATGTTTTTCAGAAAGCAAAAGATAGAAAACATTTGTAACTGGAGCGTACACAAGTGTCAGAGATATCATTTCAAGCTGTCATTTTTAAATAAAATGAAATAAATACCCCTCAGAAACATGATGGGCGTCTCCCTTTTACTCGGATTAACAAATAAGCAACTATTTCGAGATTATAGGATTATCATTTCGCTGGTTCAAGTCGAGGGACTTATGTCTTGAAGAAATGCACATGGCTAGAAGTCAAGGAGAGCTCTCCAAAGTCTTAAAAAGTTTTGGAAAGAGAAACATAAAATCTTCAAGATTTCTAGCGATTAAGGTTCTCCGGCAAAAGCCGGATATCATTGGCGGGAAATTGTAAATGGCGCGCGGAAGACATACAAAAGAGCACGAGAAAGCTCTGGCTCAAGTCCCCCGAGGTTCGCCCGATGAGCGAGATCTCCTCCCCGCCAGGCCCGCCTGTGGAGGGGTGACAAGATAAGACAAGGGTATAGTTTCTTGAACTGGTAATGCCGCTTAAATGTATTATGTGACAGAGCAGATGGAGGGAGGGTGGGAGGGGTTGATAGGGCCTGTAAGGAGGTTGGACCTTCAACCGCTCTTGCAAAGTTGAAAGTTGTGGTGACGTGCAAAGAATCTCTCGATGCCACGTAAATCATTGAAATGCACTGATTTGTTCAAGTAACGAACCCCACAATGACAACTTTTGGAAACAACTGCGAAATCCTCATCAGTTTATTCAACCAATGTCCTTTGAACGCAGTCACCCGGTTTAGGGGCCTATACATCATACTTATATTTAAAAAAAATGCATATAATTAACTCATGTCAAACATAATGTTTGAAATAATGAGATATAATGATGCGTATACATACGATGTTACACTTGCATGCGGTATTATACATTCTTGCACACTCATCTGCGGATTATGTAGAAAACAAGAAATCAGAAACATAGCAGTGCATATGGTTAAAACTGAATCAACAGTTTTAACATGTTTATTGTTCATTGAAACATGGACACACATTTAAGTCATTGCAACAGAACAACGGGCCTCATATCTTTTTAAGTACATGGTTATTAAAGCCTTTTTACCGAGCAATGACTTGAAATTTATTTCACTGACTATGCATCTGCAAAACCGAAACGATATAAGAGTTCAGCAGATGGAATCACTACTTCTCAATTCCTACACCAACACTTTATTTCCTTGTCTATCTAGCGATCATAATGTACAAACAAACGTCCATAGTCTGTGATTATACGTTTAGATACATGTAAGTGAAGAAACCTACTTCTCTTTAAATTTGACTTTTTTAAAACTCATATTCCTCACCATGACAAGTGAAGACAAGAACGTGATCGTTTGGCTCTTCTATCATCCAACCTCAGGCCTATTTAGCACGTTCAAGTAATCCACTCGTATCAAAAGCTTGATCATAGCATTAAGTCGGCTTTTATTGTCAACTCGCCATAAAACTGATTTGTCAAAGCACAAATGTGTGATGAAAAATTAGAATAACATTCATTTGAAGCTCTTCTTTGCTCTCTTACCGATCTATTCACAGAGTTAAGGAGTTATTGATCACCGCATAATTAGAGTCAGGTTATGAAGCACATGGATAAGCTGCCACGACCAAGGACGACAGAACAATTTTAGACGTTCATGCCAAACCTGTAATAGAAAGCTCTGTCGGGTATAAACTAAATACCAAATACCCATAATTCCTATGACGATGTTGATGACTAATCCCTGTGTAAAACTAGACAAGTCAGAATAGAGTCAACAGACTTTTATACTAAATTAGAACATTCGTTTCATCTGATGTGATAGGGGTGGGGTTTTTCTCAGCGACTTCTTATTATCCAATCATATCTCTCAGTGACGTCAAAGTGGTAACTTTCTTTCACATTTTCGCAAACAAAAAGAAATCAACATTTTCACGATTTCGGAAGGTTCAGGTCAGTAAACTTTATTGATTTTTAAGAATTGAAACGGAACATGTTTATTACTTACTGTCAAGTTTTGAGAAAGTCGAGTGTCAATATATATCACAATTGCATTTAGCGTTTTTTTGAAGAACTTGATGGGAATATTCTATACAACAAAGTGTATTTGCAGTTATGAGTATGACCATTGCCAATACAGCTCTTTAGTACCCATGATGCAAGGCAGCTAATCTCCAGTGAAACCAGAAGAATATCAATTCAAACTAAAACATCTATCCCTGTCTATAATCTGAACGAACATTGTTAGCAACATTGAAAATGGTACTCCAAGAGTATACTCATAGAAGATTTAGAAACAAAAATGATACTTGTTTCACATACATCGCAATGGATCCATTGCAAGTAAAACGTGATCACAGCAAATTCCATGTTTGTATGAAAAGAGGAAACTGTGTCTACATCCATAAAATTAACTGAGATGTACACCCTGATCTTACAGAAAGAGCGACATATTATGTCACTCATATCTTACAGCTGTAACATGAACGTTACATGAGAATGTAGTAACTTTGACGTTACCAATGGTTACATAAGAATGTCTAAGAATATCTGTGTGAAAACAAGGAACAGTATTCAGCCATCTCTGCGTGTGTGATTTAAAATGATATTGCACATCAACCCGTCGTATTTATACTCGTTTTCAGTCATTTTTATCGTCGAAATGTCTGTGCTTATCGTTCTTGTGCAATATCGTGGAGTCAAGAGTCACTAACTTTCTATCACAGGCCCAGCAGCCTAAAAAAAAAAATAAATAAATAAAAAAATCAGTGTCCATTACATGCCATCCCAAGCCCAGATATTTTGACGTCTTTGTCAAAGTGTAAAGCAGCTATCAAGTATCAGAGAGCATATACCTAATGCTGTTCCGTTTACCTATATCACAAATGATTTTTTTTTTAATTCTATCTGGTTAACGTTTGATAAGATAGAGCAAAACAAAATCTTCATTTGAGCCTTGTGTTGTTTATATTATGTAATTGTTTTAATTCTATTGCAGAATTATCAAAAGCCCATAAATCGCTCTATTCGTAACTAATTTGAAAACACATGTTAAGATATTCAAATTAATGTTTCAGTCCCCGCACTGGTGAAAGTTTTTATACATTTTTATCTTCTGATAATTTAATTGATTTTAGTAGATCCAGCTAATCTATTTCTCCCGTACAAGATTACGTAATAAACTTTAGTGTCGCCAATTTGTTGAGTATAATGTGATTGTTATTGTCTGCAGCAGCACCACCCGAGAACTTCGTAGATTAAACTAGTCACGTGGCACCAGATATCTCTTTGAAATTAGTACTTAGTAGTACACTTGACGCTATGTATGATATTTCATTATTTACCATTATGATGCTGTTGCTGATTGTCAGTGCAGGTTATAAAATGGGCTTTAGAATCTCTGCAATCTGCTTGGTCAATAGTCATGCACTGATTTCTACTGATCCACACTGAGCCATGCGTCCGGTAAAATCCGAACGCATGGCTCAAGTCTTGTATAGTGTAGTAGGTATACCGGACGCATGATAGGGGAAAATGCTTGTATTTCATGAATTTACGACCCATTTTATAACACACATGATGCACAGGCCTATTTCGTGGATCAGTGAGAATTGGATGCTCTCGTTTAACTCTGGAACGGTCTAAAACCCACTCGTTACGCTCATGGGTTTAAACAGTTTCACTCGCGCATCCAATTCTCACCGATCCACTCTGTCCTGTGCATCATTTGGATACTGTCAAGTTTAAAATCGACTCTGGATTTTCCATTAGGCATTTCCAATAAAAACGGAAGTCTCCATCTGCCCATAAAGCGTGAGAATTCTATAAACATTGAACATTGTCTCTACATTCTGGTTTCAAATTGCAATAGTTTTTGGGAAAGTCTACGTGCAATATATAATTCTAATTCCTTTATACGTTGAATTAGACCAGTAGCTGTAAATAATCATTGTTGATTTGAAATACATTGATGGGTTTCGGATCAGTCTTTGAAATGAAACATGTAGTTTACAGACAGGCCTCAAACGAGTCAAACTTAAACATAGGGGAATGAAGTGCACAACGATAAGATTCATAGGAGTTAAAGTTTGATGTATTACAACGTCCAGGTCAAGATCCAGTCAGCCATGCTGAGGTATGTCAAGTCAAGTCCTGATGGTCCTTGACCATACAAGAACTGAGAAGCAGGAGTCTGCTCTTATTCAAATGAATATCAACATCTCCCTTCAATGCATTTTGCGATGTCCATATCATTATAAACACCGCTTTCCTGCGTGAAAATCTGGACAGAAGTAAACCTATGTAAGATAAGTTTTTGTTAGGTCTGCTTTCTGTGAACATCTAAAACTTTACAGGTTGCTAATTTATATGACACGAGAGAAAACAAAAAACCGTTGTCCCTTCTTACTCTTCTTTGTCTTCTTCTTTTTCTTTTTCTTTCTCTCTCTCTGTAACTCTAGGCCAAATACTGCAATGTTTGCCCACTATGAGTTCATTTTGTACTGCATGAGTAGCTTATTACATCTCAGATATAATTGCTTGTTCTTTTTTACGTATACAAGTTCACCACCATATTTTCCGAGACAAATCAAGTTTGTGGATCATGTTTGCACGGACACCCAGGGTATTGTTGTGGGACACATTTGTACGACTATCATAGTTGTAACAATTCGAGTTTCACACATTTTCGCTCTGAACTAACAACAACAGCAACTACAGCAACAGCCGCATTTAGGTTTGTTTCGTAATCAATACGAAGAGATGTTCAAAGTAAGTTCATTATCAATAATATTTTCAACGATACTGCACTCATTACATAATAAGAAATTACCATATATATTTTATTCATTTTCTTTCTTTTTCAGCAACTTCAATCTCAAACATCTAAAGTTTTAAAAGAATTATATTGTGGTTTTTTCATTTAAATTGTTCGATTTTTAATCTTCATAGAGCCTTATCGCTTTCTCTAGTTATAGAGTAAACAGTGGTCTGGATAATACTAAGCCACAGACTTTCAAAGAAATGAATTAGTATGTTTATTAGAAGACCAGATAAAAACAGCAGACCAGAAATTAAGAAAAGGTCTACAGTGATCTTTACCTGCACAAAATTAGATTGAATTGGCTTATAGCCATCATGGTTCGCTGCAATAATAATGATATTCGTGCACTACTACCATGACAGAGGGCTTGATCACTGCCAGCTAGCAAATACCAAGACTGTGCGCTGATTGGACAGTGATGGCGCTAGAGTAGTTTACTGTACGTGATGGGCAGCTGCACTAGTCTTGTCGCCGCAGCAGTTGGATGTCAGACGTTCTTTTAAGCGTTGTACAGTATTCTAAACGAACAAACATACACGTAGTTTATGTTTTGCTACACGTAGTGTGTAAACACCCATATTATGTTTGTTTAAAGGGACGTCTAAGTTCTAACGAGATACTGCGGGGCCCAGACTCGGTAGAGTTCACTCAAATGCAAAGTAGAGATTATCACATTTGAAATGCTGTTATGCATGAAACATCTCTTTCAGTGCGCCATGATCACGATATGGTGATAAATGCAAGTTAACTGTTTCTTGTAAGTATAAAAAGTATCTTCAGCCTCCATTCTTTTGCTTGTTTGTCGAACTGCTGGATATCTTTTTACTGCCTCTTGTGCACTCAGGAAAGTTACAATGATTATCAGCAGAGAGTAGCGGCCGATTGGTGGCAGCAAACACAGGGGAAAAGTGGCCGCCTCTCTGCATGGTAGGTTAACGAGGTCCGAAGAGATGAGAAGTGACGCTACGTTGATGCCTTGTGTCACCTTTGGACAGTCTTTCTCCTATAAAGAAAGTCACATTGGAAACACATCAGTCCTGAAGATGTAAACTAGGACGTGTCAACATTGGAATATTACTGGTAGGCCTATCACCAGAAATGAATTCACCATTATGGAGAAGGTGATAGTACAATAAAGTCGTGCTAGAGCTCTTCTTGGTGGTTAAAATGAACCTTTTAAACAATGAAGTGTCAACTATTAGTATTCAGTAATTAATGTATACCTGCATAACATTCTGCAGTGTAACTGGCCCAAGGCGACGGAAAATTTCAGAGAAAAAAAATCGACAAACAAATAAACGAGCAAACAAACACATTAATTATCACCTTATTACTTTGGATAAAAAAATATAAGAAGCAAGCAGAAAAATGAAGAGAGTGCTGTCACCCTCACCTTTCAGTTTTCAGAGCATCTGTTTTAAAGTTTGGGCGGAAGTCGGATACGTTGCAGACGCTGTTGCCTTGGGCGGCGCCCGTTTTCAGCCGATTCTTGTCGTTCCCAGACAAGCTGCATTGGAGGCGAGATAGAGAGAAAGCCAAAGGATGGATGGCGAGTTGAGAATGGAGAGAGACAGATGAGCGAGAGGGAGATATAAAAATATGAGAGAGAATGAGATATAGGGTGAGAGAGCGGGAGTAGAGGGAGATAGGGATAGATAGATAGATAGATGAATAGATAGATAAATAGATAGGTAGATGGATAGATAGACGGATGGATAGATAGATAGATAGATTGAGAGATAGATAGATGGATGGATAGATGGATGGATATATAGATAGATACTCGTTAGTAGATAGATCGGTAGATAAATAAGGATAGAGAGAAATAGATGGACAGAAAGAGAGCGACGGGAAAGAAATATAGAAACAGAGAGAGAGAGAGAGATACAGAGGGAAAGAGAGATATATATTAATATCGTTGATGCTCTTCCTTAATTGCTTTGCCTGAAAACATCACCCGATTCTTGAAAATCACCCACAACACAGCAAGAAGATTTCCAAGCAACAATACTAGGACACACAGATGAGGCGACCATGCCTGTTAACCCCTAACATCTTCTTAACTTTAAACCACTTATGAAAGACTATACATGTACTGACAGAAAACACAACATCTACATCCCTAGCAAACTTAGCTCATTCAATGGATTCAAATTTCGTTTGGCAGCCACGGTGGTAAAATGTATTACTGTAAAACGCTTTCTTTTTGATGATGCACTCTTGCTAATTCTACCACTTCTGGAAAGTACATTTAATTTGTTTTCAGATTTAGCCGTCAACAACAGGAGACGATAGCATCTTGCATTTTATTTCCAATTCGCCTGCAGATGCGCTGTCAAACATTCAACATATACATCGTGCGGTGAAATAACATCATTTTTCTCAAAATCAAAATCAACAACCGGTTCGTGTCAAGGACGGCACACCTAAAACTTGGAAACAAAAGCAAAACCAAAGACAACTAAATATGACATAGACCAACTTAAGAGGGCAGTGTTTAATTCATCCAGGAATTAAGAGTTATTATAAAGATTATTATATAGCCATACGATTTCATAAGCTGTAACAATGATCTACCAAACAGTCAACATTTTGAAGTAAGGATGTGACATTTATACACGATCAAAGTCTCCACATTGCAAAGCACCCTCACACAGTTGCCATGGTAATAATGACGTGCAGTAAGGTAAAATTAAGCATGAGGTGATGACAAGGTTCTTTCCGAAGAAAGAAGAGAAAATGTCACAAAAGCCACATTCTGGTTTCTCCGTCACCATCTTACCATAGAATCACTGTGGAAAAGAGATAAAACGGTGGAGAGATATCGCGTGGAAAGATGATTAGGGGTTCCGTTAATTTCCAACAGCCATGATAATAAATATGATATTCTTTGACAAGGTTAGGTGTATGTCTCTAATAAAATATCATCCAAAAATCAATTGTGTCAGAGAAATGTACCGTTAGCTTCAATGATCACAGGTGCGAAAGAACAGGGCTTTGTAATTCAGTGAGTTAGATATGAAAACACAAAATCTTATCAAGGGTGGTAAGTTTGAGCGTGTATTTACGGTATATCATATTAACATGTATAAATTGTACAAGGATATTGAGCGTATTAATATCTGTAGCCCAATTATTCATAGTGGCACATTGTACCTTTCAAAGAGATTGGGAGATTACCAGGTGATGTGGTAACATTGTACAATTGAGTGAAATAAAACACAGCCCGTAATGTCAATTACTGCAATATGGCGCTTAAAGCTGCAATGTGTGCAAAACCATCATAATATGTTATAAGTATAAAGACATAAAAGATAGATTTCCAGTCGTAATCAACATTGCAATGATGAGTTCAATATGACGCATATCATGCTGAGGAAGCAAACCTCATGTGTATGGTGTCAAAACTTCACACGTTCAAACGGTTCCTACCTTCCCTATAGGCGTTTAAAAGCTCTTTTCAAAACACCCAACATCATAGACCCCAAAGATTGCTGTATCGCCTCAACAACGTTAATTCTAGCTAATTCCAAGCCCAGTTATCATGTATTAAGTAGCAAGTTGAGGTTAGGTTTCAGGCCCGTAACCAGGTATGAATGTGCTATCTTGTCATTACATTTACACCATAAAATAAAGGCCAAATCTTAGAAGGTTTAAAGGCGCGTGAAAGAACATTACGTTTCTGTGCTCCAAGGGGGAAAAAATCAAAATCACACCAAAGGTCGATGAAACCGAGCAAAATGACAATTTTCTGGTAAGAATTCATTCTAGTCCAGCCCATCTCAGCATCCAATCCCAACCCTTAAACTCACTCCGAGTGTCTGACGTAGTGCTCAACGACAGACGACCAGTTCGTTTGCTGTTTCATCGAGCGCCACCGGATGTCGTGTATTTCACCTAGGCTGACGGTAGTGGTAACCGGTGTCCTACGGGGTTGGTTAGTGGCAAGTCAGTAGTGAGAGCAGCTGCATACTATACTAACAGTTTTATGGTTAATGAGGTACTCAGTCAGTTGGAGCAATATTATTCCAAAAAGGTATCGTAATCATGAACTGTTCAACATTTTGAAGACTAGCAATTAAATAATGTCGCCTGACATATGATTACGCTTAATACAGCTGTAATGAGCCATAAACTTGTGTTTTTCAGACTCAAGAGCCATACCTTAATCACGAAAATGGCTAATTTCTTAATAGATGGTAAGTATTAAAGATGAGATGACTCAAAACTCTTTCAGCATTTTTGTCTTCTAAATGGGTTGCTCGAAAGAAATTCGATGACTTTTTTTTTAGAGTACTGCTCCAACTTATGAGTACCAGAAATGGACAGTTAAACAGAAAATGAATGGGATGAGGTTAAGTATCGGATGCAATTCATAGACAGTTCGACCATGGAGCTACAAGAGATGGTTCGACAGACCTTTCCACACTGAAACTTCCATCTGGCACAGTTACTTGCCTCACCATAAGCAAGATTTGTGGTACCGTGGATGTTGTATCACAAATTCAAAAGTCGTTAATGAATGTTAACAACTCTTCTTCAGTTTTACCTTGAAATTGTACCTTTCAATTATGAGCTTTGTGAAAGAAAACAAGTTTTACGTTTCTAATCAAAAGGCAGCTTTAAATAAACGTTGCCAACCGTCAGGTCTGCCAGTAAGAAAAACAATGATTGCATACACATGCATCGACCGATAGATGGCGTCCTTTGCAGTATGGTTACAGTCTTTTGAGAGTCTAAATCTCCACGCACTGCTGACGATGATTATGGTGGGCAAAGGATATTTTAAAAAATAGTAATAATGATAAGCACAGATGGAACCATGTGTGTCAAGGTCTGTGTCGTTTGATAGCTTCTGTATATGAAAATGAAGATCAGTCAGCTTATATGTATGATTATCCTACATCAAGGTGCAAAATGTATATATGTTATTAAAACATTAACATGAGAAGGCAAAATAGTTATTGAGTCATGACGTTATATGAGATTTGAAAAATATGAAGAGACAGAGCATGATTCCCGAGCGGGTCAAATCATTGATCAGTCTGTCTCCTTCATCAGCTGATTAGGGATGGCGGGAAAAGAAATGATAAACAACAACAACAAGAAAGGCAGCTTTGATGGTCGCAGGTATGGGAATCAAGAGAGAAGTTGGTGAGCCGTTAGCCCAGCTCCATTCAAGCGTTGGTTAGAGCTACTTACGTTAAGGTTTGCCTGGGTATGTCTCGTCCTCTTTTGAGCCAGGAGTGATAAGCGGGTTTGCGTTTTGTTACCAAGAATTAGCGGTATCAAAACAATTGTATCAGTCATTATTCACAATGAATATTAATCATAACAGTTTAATATGTTTATAACACTTGGAAGTTGTGCAAAACTGGTAAATGTGTTAGATAAAGATATGCCTAAGATTGGGTTGTGATAATGACGGGGGATTGATGAAGTGTAGGATTAATGATTCCTTCGTAGTATTTGACCGGTTAGAAATAAGCTCTTTTATTCTTACACACACACCGCTGTCATCTAATCCTTAGACATTAGAGAGAGAATAATATGTGAAGGTTCTCTTTCATAAGAAGAAATTTTGATACAGAAAGATTTGATGTTTTGGATGACAAGAAGAAATTATGTATACTTGTTGACATTTTATTTTAATAAACAACTGCCAGCAAAATACTGAGAAGCAGTTTCTTTCTGTGACCAAATGACCAAATGACCAATTAATGACCAAATGACCGAATGTGACCAAATGACTGGTCATGTCTTTACTCTAGTGGGGATATTCTAACATGCGTGGTGTGCTGAACAGATATTGATGTTGACAGTCGAATTTCAAGCAACCCCTCCTTCAAACATCGCATGATATGTATATGGGATACAATGTATAATAATGTGTATACAAGGTAAGCGTAAATCAATCAGATTTAAGCCTTGCATTGATCAACGAGCGGATGGTTACGGTTGGGGAGAATAGAAGCTCAGGAGTGAGAAAATAAAATAAAACAAACAACTTTGCGGAAAAAGATACGCGAAAAGCTTTCAGTTCTTGCCAGATTGGACAACATAGATGGCAATTGATTTATTTGAACAAATTCTTCAAAACGTATAAAAATTTAGATTATATTGTATATCCCACGATGACTGATTCTGATTTTAATTGGCTTACACTAGGACATATGTGATTTACCACAGTTTTATTAGAGAAAGAAGTGAACACAAGTAAACAGAAATATGATATGTGTTATAGCTGTGTCTTTTTTGCATTGTATTTATATCACTAGCATCATTATGAAGGGTGGTATGAGGTTACATCCGTGTTGGCAAGTCTGGACGACAAATCGTATTTAAGACCAACTCTTTCGGCAATCCATCTTTATCATTGTGATGAAGGATATTTCTTTACGGAAACAGCCCTTTCTTAAAGTCAGCAGTCCCGTGGACCAATATCCGCGTGGGTATTACATCTGTACAGAAGCTCAGAATTTTGTTTTTCCATGTCGCTTTTTCACACAGTTTCCAACGGAATTAGAGAAAAGTATACAATTTCTTTTAAAGCACTATTTTATGTTAAACGTCTACATATTTCAGCGGGATGAAACAAAGTTAAGACAGAAATAATAGTTAAAAGAAATGAAGATAGAGAAGGAGGGAGAGAGAAGGAGATTGAATGAAAGAGATTGTGTTGTATCATTATGTTTGATTTGTGGAGAAGAATTCGCCTTTCTTTCTTCTTTTGTTTTTATTTGTATTGTCTGAGATGGTGATTTGATTTGCAAATGTCATAAGACCATAGCTCAAAAGACTTTAAATTGATCGGAGCCAAAAGCACGCCTGCCGTCAGTGACCGTGTAGTGGATAGCCACTCAATATCATTCACGCTGAGACCCTCTCCACCACACACACATATATCTCGATCCCTCCATAACTCCCCATTGATCAGATTCCACCTGCCGAGGGTGGAGAGGGTATTTCAGGAAAGCATCGATTTCTTTCCCCCTCTTCTCTCGACAGGTGGAAGATTCTTTCGATGACACAAAAGGTGCGATATCTCCCCGCTGGAGGAGGACTTGGAAACTGTGAGTCTCTAAAACGTCAGGCTATATTTATTTGGAAAAGAAGCAGTGATTTCTTCAATTTTGAAAAGGTACAGTAGTTTTAATTGGAAAGTCACATAGAGGGATATTCTTATAACACAAGGGCATGCAGGCGAAAGCCACAATACATTATCATTTGTTAAAAATAGAATATGGATGAAAAATAGTTCAAAAAAGCAGAATGCTAAGGGTGACATGCACTGGCAATGCTTTTAAATGCTCATGATATTTCTACATCTGAAATTTACTGGCGTGTGTCGGAGTACGTGATGAGTCGTCAGAGATAGCGTTTAAAGTTTTAAAGTTGTACATATTAATTATGCTATACGTATAAGTTAGTGTTGTGAAATGCATCTATACTGCTTGTTATTGATGGTAATGTCACTACCGTTATTTCAGCTATACTGATTATGAATAAGTTGACCACAACAACAACAACATAAATACATTGTAAGTGGGGCGATTTGTTAGCTACACTATTGTTCATGTCAGTGTGACACTTACGCTTTTCTCTTGTGACGAAGCTGGCTCTCAAGATTCTCCTTCCACACGAAGGCGCTCTTGATGTCACTACTCGCACTTTGCGTTCGGAGACTCGAAGCACTGCCGTTCGCGCTTTCGGCCCCGTTTCGGATATCTTCGGAACTATCCGTTCCCTGAGGAAACCAGATAGATAAATGCATTCAAATGTAATCCAACGTTCATTATGTTTCACAATATTTTCATTGAAGCGAAATTGACCATTGTGGGAATAACGAAGTGAAGGAGTCTGAAATCATGGAAATGGGTTCAGTTTCCGAGAGTGAGCAAATCTACGGACAAGACATGACATAAAAAATTTCTTAACGGGCACAAATCAAATATTAGTATCACAGTCCCCAAGTTCACTGATATAACCCTTTATGACTACTGTATGAGCACACAGAGGTTGTAAAATAACTTCAGCAAAACATTTCACTACGGAAATCACACTATTAGATACGTGAAACTTCTGTAATTTTCCACCAGTTTTTTACTTCACGAGATTTTCAGAACATAATAAGTGACTCTGAAACCATCAACAGTATTTTAACATCTAGGAAAAGATGAAGTACGAGAATATTCTTAGTGGAATTTCTCGTATGGTACGTCGACACAAGATTCCATAATGTCAAACTGTCATTATTCTAACTGTGACGTATATAGGCATCTGGAATATAGTTGCTGTTCAGCCTACCGGAGCGATCGAATTTCCGAGTGATTCATCGGTCTGGATTGATTGATATTGGGGGAAACGTTTGGGCTATAATAACATCAATGAAAGATAGGAGCGAGGAATCCAACTCTGGCCGACCATGTCCCGCCAGATTCTACGCTTGACACGAGTATCGATTTGACAGTGCTGCGCAGAACTTATATCCTATGACTGCTTGTAGCCAGAAAAACGGAGAGCTGTGTATAGCAAAACTACGCAGGAAAACACGCTATAAAGTGCGGAAAAAGATGTGCTTTATATTGAACTTTATTATAACTGCCTTGTTAGTTGGCATTCTCAATTAATATTCAGTTTTGCGACTGTGAATTCCATACTACCTCCTGTAGTAAGACAAGGGAAAGGGAAAAATGACGAATCATTACATGGATCATCATCAAAATATGCTGTTTTATGGCAATCTTTCCAGATGCTTTCCCCCAAACCTTTCGCGATGTGAGCAGGTCAAGGTATGCCAAGAAGTGAGAGAAGGAGAAAAAGCAAGGAAAGACATATCAATGGGAAATGAATAAGTGAGGAGATACAGGAATGTGAGATATAGATAATATGACACATATAATATGGATGAACTAACAGACAGGTCTAATGGATAGCTGCCTCTCTGGACAGAAAAACGCATAGATGAATAGATTTATAGATATCTACCTAACCTTCTAGCTAGCTAGCCAGGCAGTGGTGTAGATAGATAGATAGATAGATAGATAGATAGATAGATAGATAGATAGATAGATAGAGATGAATTGATATAAACAGAGAGACAGAGAGAGAAAGAGAAGGGGTGGGATGCTAAAGACATACCTGTGTGCCTGAGTTGTTGTAGAATAGATAGTAGTGTTGACCATAGATTTTCTTGTGAGCATTTTCCACAGCTCTCTGTAGCGGCGTCTTGAAGCTCTGAGGCCTGAACCCTGGTGGACCGCGCTATAATTATGATCAGACAGAATATGTCAGTGCTGTTTTCTTACAGGCCAACCTGACCACAGACCTATATATGACGTCTTAAAACATTGAACAAAGACTAGGAGCTGGGTCTACAGCAAAGAAGAGAGAAACAAGATTGTATCAAATTCATGAAATCGTATCGATGTTCGAAGCATAATTTTTGTAGGAAAGTTGAACAACCTGCACTGGCTTTTTTTTTTTTTTAATTCTAAGCATGTAAAGGAAACAACGTGAATTTTGCAGACTTTGCTTTCTTCGACATGCAGAGCATTAGCAGCATGAAACCAAGCAGTTAACTTGATAGTAATTACGAAGAGAATTTGAAGCAACTTTAATTCATATGAGATCATTATGGAAAAGGTTACAAGTTACATTTACAGCTACGCTGGCGTTCGAGCATCATAGTGTAACTATTCAAATATGAATGAAATGACACAAGAAGAGCAATCATAGATGGTTGGACGAGACTGTTGTGTAGTTAGAATGGAATAATATTTATGATATGGGGCATTAGTCAGATGAGTTGATCGATGATTTTGAAGAGCAGAATGAATTGTGAAAAGGTTGTGTGGAAAATGAAAATACGCTCCAAAGAATTCACCGCCCTAGATACCGATTGGTGAGGACGGTCACTTGACGGCCAGCTTGGTCCACTTACCCGTGGTACTCTCTGCCTGCCCAACACTTGAGACACTATACGATCTTTGTCTCGATCGCTCTCTGCTTGGAGCTGATTGGTGCATCAGAAAACATCATCCCAGACAAGAAAAAAGTCACATGAAGCATGCAAGGGTGGTAGACAGGGGACATGCAGAATTAATGAATAGAAACATGCAAGAAGAAAGCTTTCACTAGTCAATGGTTACATTTGTGATCACAATAAGGAAGATCATAGCAGACTGGAATGATATCTTTGGATGTTGTATGAATCAATGAAAAATAAATCCTTCAAGAGCATGGCAGTTGTTTACAGAAACTTTGTCTCTACAAGCAACAAAGGTAACGACAAAATACTAACTCATTTCCCCCTACTCTTCTGTCTGACGAACGACAAACGACCATATTATCTACCTATAGTTTTGACCCATAATCTAACAATGGCTACTTAAGAAAGGGACAGATTGGCGATGAAAAGGTGAAAGTTTCAGATTCTTTCCTTTCGCATAAAACATAGTTTGGAGGGCTTTGCTTGAAATCAGTTAGGTATTCTATCAGATATTTATGAAATTGTTGCATAGAGTAATTATTTACATGAAATTACCTGCGCCAAAGCGTAGTTTTGTCAACAAGCACGACCAAACAATGTAACCTTTGATGCATATGACCGTATTTTTCTAGATAATAAGTTTTCTCATATAACACATAACATTCTTAATCAAGACATTTTGTTGTTGTTGCTGTTGTTTCCGATATCCTCTTCAGGTAGAGATCTTTATATTGGATTCACCAATACCAATATTACCGTCATTCGACTACTGTCAGGCAAATTGAATTTAGCACTGCGTTATGTACATTTTCGTGCTTGTTTGGCTCTTCCCACATCAATATATATTTTTTAAATGACCGTAGTCGCAATCTATTGCTATTTCTTTCTTACGGTTCCTGTGGCGCATGTGGCTAAGCGATTTTTGTCACAAAGCGATGAGTACCTCTAACAGTTTGGTTTGTAGATCGCGTGCAGTATTTAATCTCTTGTCGATAATGAAGAAGTACATGAAAACAGATTTATCAAAGCCCAGATCTGGTAGGAAGCATCGTTTATGAAATTATTTTTAAAGCAATATAAACATAGTGTAAGCAAACTTTATTATACCTCAAGCATGAAAAGCCATGTACACTTACTTGCCATGACTATCTTTTTAAAGTGTGTGTGTGCGCGTTGAACTTCAAAGTAAGAACATACAACAGAAATGTATGAAGTAAATATTTCTTTTGCAAATTTGATAACGCCAGTGCAAAACGATGCAGAATGTAAGGTTCAAAAAACAAAACTGCATGACAAATCGCTTCACACATGAATCAATTTTCAGAACGATAAGGCTTCAGAGAGGATATTGATTTAACAAACACACAAACAAACAGCATTGCATGTAGGAGCACACAATAATGTATAGTGAAAGGTCGTAGGGCATGAAATATACAACAGTGTAACAGCAAAATTTGTTTGAAATGTATGCATTGCTCTGAATAATATGAATGAAGCAAGATGACAAGGTATCAAACGTGACTTAGATGACTACGATAACAAAATGTGCTAACATTTGGTGTAGGCCTACTACTTGGCTGGTTTTTATTCGCTCAGTGGTCCAAATACATTCAATTTATTCTTGAAAGTATTTATATTATACATAGAAATGATAACAATACTCATATATAGACAAATCCACAAACACAAGACCCATAACGTTAGGCAACTCACACACGGATGTAATACCCAAGACTAACCAACATTAGTGAGGCCGTTGTTGTTATCTTCATAATTATAAGAACACAATTAATGGGGTGGGGGAGGGGGGAGGTGAGGTAAAGAGCCATCAAGTGCAATATGCAGTCAATATATCCACAAACGGTATATACCTGGGATTTCTCGTTGTTTCTTTTCCTACCAGGTTTCGAAGCTGCTTGAGTTGTAGGAACATTTGCTTGGTTTTCCTTTTGAATTAAGTGTTAGTGTTATTGGTACATAATGAGATATACACATAAAACAACTATAGAGATGATATTCTTCTAAAAAGAAACGTAAATGTGCTTAAGGGTCAAAGTGTAAAGATCTACAATAAATTGCTCACACCATCACACGCGGTATATTAATTTCTTTTTCCATTTATGGCAATTTATTTGTATCTGGATTGAGCTAGTTTGAAACCATTAGTTACCATGTTTGGGGGAGATGTAAACAATGTTACGTTTCTATTTGTTACAGCTCCGGGGATTAATTAGAAAGAAAAAAATACATATGTTCTAAATGAGCTCTAACCATCACCTAGGTGACTATCACCTAGAGGTAACCCTATGAATGAAATAGAAGGACATTCAAAAATTTAACTCTAATCAAAATACGATATTGGTCATTTCCCCTAGGATCATACTTCATAATGTTCAAGAAGACGTCAGCAATGTTGCAAACTTGTGGTATTTCTGAAGCTCCTTTAACAACACCTTATTCTGATTTCATTCCATGATCGGTGTAGTCCAGCCGTCTTCATTGCAACTGCCTTAATCGTTAGCTGCCATTTTGTTAAGTGTAGGAAATGTGTGTTTTTTTTTTTCAGTATTATTCGTATGTTCCCTTTTGGTAAGTATACGTGGTTATTGCTGAAAGCACAAGCGACTTTGTAGTATACATGATACCATTTTCTGTAGTACATGATACCATTAATATAAGTGCCATAGAGTAAGCTATATCATGAAATGACATGGGATATCTGATGAATTCTCTTCAAAACTATATGATTATGTAGCAGATGAATTGAGCTGATAATCATATAAACAGTGTGCAAACAATGTAAGCGACATGATCATTACACCCTAATGATAAATACACTCCTATATAACACACAACCACTTTGATGCTGTCACGTTATAATACGTATACGGGCACAAGGCAACAGGACACTTACGTGTCAATTCTATAGCTGCTTGTAGTCCGACAGGAATACTAAAACAACATTCTGTTATTCTATTTGAGTATTAAACTAAATAGTGCAAACAAGGAGGGAAACAAACTAGCTAGGTTTTCTACATGGCAGTTCTTGCGTCTTATTGCAAAAAGCATTATTATGTTTGTGCTGTGCAGCAGGGCATAATACAACAGTGAATACAATTAAGAGTTTTATTCCGAAAACTTTTAAGGCTTCCTGGTCTTTATTAGATTTAAAAAGGTTATCAACATATTAATTTTATACAGCTGCTTTATACTATGAATTCTTTACTGTGTTTTGATAGCCATTATTCTTGCGGTCATCAAAGTGGTCAAAGTTCTTCAAAGGGGTCCATCTGAATATGTTAATTTACCATCTTTCTTCGAAAGAAATATCAAATTGAAACACTACCCTTTCTTTCAAAATGATATCACCTGCATTGCTGGCCAACAATGCGAAATTCAATTCAATGAGTGCATCATAGCACATTCATTTCGGAACCGACATTCCAATGGTAACGAAAAAAAACATTTTTTCATTGCAACCGATTGACAAATTACCCTACGTCCACTTAACATCGACATATTTTCGTTTATGACTCAGCTTCCTAAAAAAATCAAAATCATACCTTTGTTCAAGGGCTATATGAACCGCCCAAGAGAATTTTGACCACAAGAAGGTTGGAAGCTATAGACTATGTAACAGCAATAACTCTTCGTCTCATAAGACTTTTCATATCATAGCATGAAGTCACAAACAGACCAGAGATAGCCCCCATACCTGACGGATATAGTCCGCTGAGTGCACGCGGCCCTTGTCACGTGCAAGTGCCGCTTTAAGAAGCCTCTGAAAGTGAAAGTGATAGAAGTCGCACCACCGAAGCAAATAAAGAAAAACAATAAGAGACACGTAACAGACAATTTACAACAAAGTTCAGAGCAATATGGTGCATATAAAATGCGCGCGTAACTGATACACAACAATCTGATCTGCCAGGCTACTATTGAGGGGGCGGATCTAGCTTTTTGCCGGGGGGGGGGGGGGGGAGGATGACGATGGTTCAGTGGGTCATGACAAGCAAAAACAAAGTCTTTAATTTTCTTTTTTGTTTTGCCATTGGGATGAGCCTGAGACAGAGTGCTGGGAACATACATACTATGTGTCTACACACATTTTTTTTTTTTTCACAAAGAAAATTTATTCATATAAACATTCAGGTACAAAATGAAATAATGTCACATGCAGTACATAAAGACAAATGATCGAAATTTGACAGGTAACTGCGAAACAGTTAAACAATATAAATACGATTCCAATTAATATTAGATACAAAACCTTTGGTTTTCTCAGACATATATTTGTCTATTTTCTTTGGTTGTTTTAAGAATTGACAAAATTGGCTAAAATGTAACGATTTCTTCTTATTTTTGACAGAAAATATGAAGTATTTTGCGTACAAATAAACCACGTTGTAACATTTTGGATTTTCTGTCGAACCAAGTATAAAGGAACTTTTAGTAATTTGAATTTTATTCTAGTAACATAATTTCTTGTATTTGAGCGATAAATCTTTGGGTGTGTGTCTACACACATGATGGCGTTTTTCTATGCACATCACATTTTCACTTGGCGGCGGTATTCCCCCACCCCCCCCCCCCCCCACCCCCGTAAATTCCCCCATAGTATCGTCCAACATTATGTTGTGGAGATGGTGTACAGGTAGAGCCTGTTCCATTACTCGCATTCATTTGACTCTAATTGACTCATTGGAACATATTGAGCAAACACATTCATTCGTTGATGTAGCCAGACCAAAGGTCTCTCATTATTTTGTGTCCCGTTGCTTTCTAAATGAAAACGTAGTTTTGAGCTGTACGGTAGGCAGAGAAGAGAAATGGAGTGCGGGTTTGGCAATGGATTGAGGGCAATGGGAACCACTGGGAATTATATGGGTTGCTATGGTAACAACGACATACATCCCATGACAAATAGCGGTGCAACCAGGATGAATGAACGTAACTGCTCCTACGGTTGATAGAATAGCGCGTAAAGGTCTAATAACATTGTCAAGGCGACACGTAAGAAGGTTATCCCTCCCCTGACCCCCCACACAGGTGGTGTGTGTTTCCTACGTAAATACAACCGGGTCATACTCGTAGACGAATAATACACTTAAAGGTCATTTTCTCTCAGCTTGGGGACGCTCTGAGTCTGGAGGGGGAATCTCATTGAGCAGGGAAGTAGCACAGAGAATGAGCTGACATAGATTATTTATTGTTTTTGTTTTTGTTTTTGTTTTTGTTTTTTGCGCGACGATATCATGAGGTGTGTAAAACAGTGCAGTGCTGCTGCCGAGTTCCATACTGATAAAACCGATCCCAGTAAACCACATATAAACTTGATCTATTAATCTCTCAAAAAATGATTATGCAAATGTAATTATGTCATATCATCATGATTTGATATCATCAATTTAATTTTCATATCACCAATCATTACAAATCTGTAATCTAAAACTCTGAAAACATTTGGACAGATTATTCAAGAATAGGTATTAAGATTTAAAGTTTTCTTTGAAACAGTAATGAATAGAAAAAAGGGTTTTATTCAGTCTGCTAGAATAAGATTCGTATTAGTTGTAATGGAATGCATGCATTGCGTTTATGTGTGTTCTAATGATGTTTGTAAAACTAACCTTGCTATCGAAGGAAAGATGGAAAAATAAGGAAAACATGAAAACATGAATAGACAGACATGAAGGGATATTATCAATACTGAGACATGAATTGCATTCACAGACAGCCCATGGATTATCATCTTTCCTTCCTCCGCTAATTCAATGCGCATTTATTTCTTTATTTCTGTAACTCGAAAGGCTACAAAAGTTCATCTGCAGAGAGCAAAATAACATCAAACGATGATTGTGATAGTCGTTCAGCAAGTACAAAGCTTTCTGGAGCATACACTTTTAAGTGATGCTATAACTTTACAAACACTCTTATATAAGACGTTGCCTTGAATTAGCGTAATAATAATTGTCATTCCAGGCATTTTCCCTATTTGAAGATTTTGATATTATGGGTCGAAAACACTAATACGTGTTTTGTGAATGGAGCATATACTTGTACTAATTACTGGTTGAATTCATTATGCAAATTTGGTGGAAGAACAATGAGAGCATAAACAGGAACAATCTCGAAACTATGGGATGCGTTCAGGGACTTCAAAATAAATTAGAATTAAATCCTTAAAAAAAAAACATTCCATAACCTATTGGAATTTAGGTTAATTTCAAAATTATTTCTAAGCAAATGACTTATAAATCTCTTAAGAGGCTATTTGCTGTCTGCAGATGATCATTTCACAAGAATCAAACAAAGACATCAAAAAGAGTGAAAAATCAAAAAGATGTACAACCTCGAACACATAACAACCAAGAAAACACCCCGATTTTGCATCTAAGAATATAATGATGCACGCCCGCAATGATATTGCTAAACAACTATAACATGGAAAGCGCTTTTTTAGTGCGAATGTGTGCATTTACAGTGCAGTGCCGAATATCCGAAACTTACATGTGTTATATCCGAATCCAACTCCACCGTGGTTTCTTCTATTGCACTCATAATGCTGTCGTTATACTAGCAGGGAGTCAAACAAATATCGAGGCAAAAAAAAAAAATAATAATAGTAATATCAAGAATAAAGACCTCAATCCCAGAGGACAAGAAATAAATTGATGTAATGCACATTGTGAACTTGTAACAAGGGTTGAAAATGCAAGATATAGAATTCTCGTTCTTGTATGTAAAACTTAGTTCCCTATGGACATGCTGTGCTAAAAACAAATGAAACATGCATTGTTTATCAGACATCTTAATTTACCAACTGTGATGAACTGTAATTTATCACGTCCACTGCACTTTTTTTTTTCTGTTAACACTGTTGTGTTTTAATCACCTGAGCTCTTTTCATCTCTGTGTGATAGCATAAAAGTAATACCATTGTCATGCGAAACCTCTTAAATAAAACCCACCAAGTAAATGACGCAGTAACGTATGCAAAAATTGCTAACGTTGCTTCTAGCAGAAGAGAATAGAATATGCAATGACGTCATTACGCTATATATAAACCAGATTTTGAATATGAGTATCATTAAAAAATCATCACTGTTTTGTCGAGATCATAATTATGTTATCAATAAGGAGAAGGAAACCTACCTTGACGTATCGAGTATCTTCCCGCTCGTTCTTCTTGGTTGGTTTCACCTCGCATACTTCCTCCGTGTCATCCTTCTCTCGTCTTGTTGGCTTCCTGTAGCTGATCACTGGTATTCGGGCGGTCTTCAGGTTCACCGTCCCCCTGGATTCTCCCCTGCGACCCTCCGCCTGGGAAGCACTGGGTGAGGTGTGGATTTCTCGTGTCAGGTTCGAGCTGACGACAGGTGGAAGACTGGTATCACTGGAAGGTGAACCGCCCTCTCCGTTGTGTCTGGGAGAGGGCCAACCTGCGAAGGATTCCGCCGAGGATGTCACCTCCTCGCCGCTCATCAACGATGCGTACACCGAGTCCCGCTTGCGGCTTTTGTTGACAAGTCGCCTCTCTAGCTTCGGCGCACTGGACAACAGGTCACCGATGCTGACATGAGCGGCCTTTGGAATGTATTCAACTTTCTTAGAGTCTCTTAAGGCTTCCTCGATCAACATTCGTCGCTCTTGGGAAGTTCTCTTCTTTAAACCTTCCGGTGGTGGTGTTGTCATGGTGTCTTCGGCATCACCTTCGGCTTCGAGCAAGTCCACCAATTCGTTCATTGGCAGGTCTCCGGCGAATATACCTGCTCGAGGATTTTCCGAGTGGGCGTAGGAGAGCTTCACCGGATTTGCAGGTATGGACACCTTCTGGGTGACGTTGGTCTTGATCGAGTTTCTCATGGCGGCTCGCCGGAGTTTATCCTCAGCATACCTGGTCTTGGCGGAGCCCGCCCGTCTCTGTCGTAGGGAATCCCTTCGTTCCGCTCGTGACACTGGTGCACTGTGAGAATTGTTATATCTGTGTATCTCTTCAGCGTCATATCCATTCTGGACGACTTTGACTTCTGCGTCTCCGTTTGGAAGACTCGCTAATTGCTGACTCAACTCGTCCACAGTCACTGTCTTATTCTCTGTCTCTAGATTAGTCGCAGTTTCTACAGCATCATCACCGACATTTGTACCCTCACTTCCTTTCTGGGGGACTCCTACGTTCGTTGCTGTAACAGCGTCTTCACTTTCCGTGTTCCCCTCACCTTTCCCCTCTGTCCCAACATCCTTGGCTTCATTCTTCTCCGCTGCTGGTGACTTCGTTTCCTCACTTGACGGCTTCGCTACCTTCTCTACTTTCACTTCTTGCTCGACTTCTACGACCTCGATATCTTTATGGAGGCAGAGACTAACGTTAACAAAGGCCTCGTAGTCGGGAATGTTGGAACATTGGTGAACGGTGGTGCACAGAAATGGCTCCCAGATTTTGGAGGACGGGACACCCTTTGGAGCGTCTGCAAATATACAACATAATCATCTTAAAAATAACAGCACAAATTTAAAAGTAACCAAAGCATATAACTTTCACAGAGTGAGAGGCTTCTTTAAAGTTGAATATAATATCGTTTTTTTTTTTCATTTTTGTCTAATTTGCCTTGGTATCTAAACAAGTGGAAGAGTGTAATTCTATCAACGTATCATGCTTCATCCATGCACGTAACATCAAACAGAAAGCCGTGAAGAACTTTATAACCTCATTTATTGAAGTCAACCATAATAATACCATTGATGGATTATCCATAGCGTTGGTAAGATTGTTTATCTCTCATACATACAAATCATTTATATATGATGAAATAATCCTTATGTATAGAGCAACTGGGTAACATCAAACCGCGAATTTAATAATATGGAAAGCTATCATTACGAATAAACAATAGTCATAAGAATGTATCGCTATCATGCCACAAAAAACACAACATGAGTAAACGTTCGATTTGTCACTTCTTACGTCTTGAATATACGCGTTATCATTTTTAATGTTGATTTCTTGTTGCAAACAAAGGAACTAGACGAACATCTACGACTTAAAAAAAAACACACAACTTACTTGGCTTAATCTTTGCATTCCTGCGCGCCCATGTGTCGATAGCTGAAAGCACAATGGGAGAAGGAATAATTATCATGATTACTGTAGCCTGGAAACGTTAAATTTTGTGATCAGAAATGATTATATTTGCTGAAGCATATACACATAGTAAAGGAACTGTTATGTAACAGTTTTGTCAATCATTGACAGCGTTTTGATTTATGAAAAGGGTGACGTCTATGAGTAGTAAAGCCCCCGGCCCCCACATAAAAAAAAAAAAAAAAAAGAAGTAGAAGACTGAAGCATCGAAAAATATCATATCGCTTTTATCGTCTTTGTATATTATGGTCAAAGTAACCATACTCCACATTTTTCTGCTCATCTATATCGTTATTCTCATCCTCATCTATGCTTCTCTCGCCGTATTACTGTGTACCTTCCGAACGTATAATGATGCAAGTTCGTTTCCACCTCGACTACGCCATAATTGCTTTGATACCACATGATACAGATATTTTTTTTTTTCTATCATCGTTCTTTTTTTCTTTTTTAAACACGAGAGCGATAAACGATATAAAAGTGAATAGGACGACATCAACAGGATGATCCTGGCAGACTTCCAATGAAGAACATACCCAGGTAGAAGACATCCTGATCGGCCTCGTCACCCTGCTCCCAGCCATTCAGTGGGATCCACGCCTCACATCGCGGCTTACTGCAGGAATACCAGACAATGAGGAGACGGAAGACAATCATGTTGTAATCTAGCATTGATTATGATAAGTATACTGACCCATAGACATAGAGTGAACACCAATCCAACATTATCCCCTCTACTCCTATCACGCCTGCCTACATCGTTATCGAAGTGCTACATGTTGTGTGAACTTCTGGCCTAATTGCTGGCCCATTACTGCCAAGGAGGTACCTGCTAGCACCCCCCTGGTAAGACACCAATCACGATCCACATTTCCTGTTATTCTTTATGACAGTCTTAAAAATATTACCCAACAAACACAGAATAAATGGCGCCATCACTTTAATGAGGTAATAATATTCGATTACTGTCTACACCTTCTACATGACTTCACTAAGCAACGGGTTAAACGGGACTCCCTTTGGTCGTGTTTGCTCAGCCGCCGTGCTATACTTACCTATGTTTACTGTAGCATTTGGCGTGTTTGCGATATACACATAGTCTTTGACAAGAGGTCGTACTGCAGCCTTTACAGAAATTATAGGGACTTGTATGAAAATATTGCTTTCATCAGTATGCACGTACTCTACTAATTTTGATCATGAGTTTTACTTGAAGTAATAACTATCAAAGTACTTAATATTTCATAACTTAAACACACCGTAACCATGGAAGTATCTTTATCCCTCAAGTATCTGGGGAGATAAGTGGATTTTGAGGGGAATTTCAGGAATAATCAAAATATCTTAATAAACTGTGACTATTTTCACAGAATTAGAACGTGGTGCAGCAATATCTAGTCATGAAAAAAAAATGGGGGCAGTATGTATACAATTTCTTTCATCTCTCAAACAACAACACTATATAGTGTCAGCAATTCAATAGTGAATTTTGTGTTGCTGGAGCTTTATATTCGTCTGTTCTAAACTATCCTCTGAATTTGAAATCCTGACTTCTTACTTATCTTTTCATTACAGCCGTTGAAAACTCTAAGATATACAACAATTTCCTATTCTGATTTCTGATAACCAACTTATTTAGATGTATGAAGAGTGGCCTACACTTTGAATTCTTCTCACGTCTCCACCACCAAGGAGGTATATCACACCCCAAACTCTCTCAGCACAGATGTTTATTAGTCTCTCGCTATACAGCGTCTTTCTCTAAAACTACAAGGACTCGAACATTTAGATATATCAAAAAATATATATGTCATATCATACTCTCCACGCGTTTTAGGAGCATACAATCATAGTAAAGAAGCCAGGTAGGTATGTGGCAATGTGCATGGCTGTCAAGGACTTGCATGCACTCTTCAGACTGACCATTACTACTGTGTAAGTTTATAGGAGGAGCGTAGATTATTCATGTTATTATACATGTATTGTATAGCATCGCGCCCTATGTGCAACTCATAATTCTACCCTATCTTTACCCCTACAGTAGGACCAATAGCTCTCATAAGAAAAGAATGCGCTCCAGTGTTTCCCATTATTTACATTTTGTTGCTGTTATTTATTCCAATATTTTGTGAATCATGTAATTTGACTGAGATATCCCACATTCCCTATCGATTTTCAAGATTGTAGAGCGAGTTGTTTTCCGTCTATGGGACCAACGTTCATCGAGCGATATTGATTTGTGTGGGACTGCGGCAATGTCAACGCGTTACAATCAGTGTACTGTAGTTGACCTACTATACCTCTCATTGGTCACGTCTTCAATCTAGCCGTGTATGGTTATTAAAAAAGAAATAAAGATGAATACGTAACACTGTGTGTGAACTCGTTACAACATGATGATGTGAATAACAAAAATCCAGTAAACAAACAAACAGGTATTCTCCACCAATATAGTTAGTGAGATTTTGTATCTATCCATCCAAATTGGTGTTTTTGATTTATCCTTGATTTTGGTTTGTTTTTCCTTTACAACAACAGCAAAGGAGTGATTCTGGGGTGTTTTTTTTTTTCATCAACTACACGGTAAGAATTGATATTTTTGTCTTTGTTTTTGTATCTATTCTTTCATCTTATTTGTTTGTTTGTTTTTGAGAAAAGTGGCGAGGGTGGGGAATAAAGGATTGGAGGGGTTGTAGGGAGAGAGGGGTAATGGGCTGATGGGGAGGAGGAGAAGGAGGACAAAGAGTAGGAGGAATAGCAAGGAAGGAGGAGGAGGAGAGGGAAGAGAACCGGGAGGAGGAGGAGGAGGAGGAGGAGGAGGAGGAGGAGGGAGAGGCGGGTAGGGGAGGATTGAGGACAGGTTGGGACTCACGTGTATAGAGGGGAGGTCGGGAAGAGCAGGGTAAGTATTGGTAAAAGACTGATTAAAGGGATGCAAGCGCTATGGTATTGTTTACATGGCGTTGTTTGTGGATGCGTGATACTCTGTGAATGATTATTTCTCTGAAATAAAGATGACATATGTATCTACACAATAAAATTTATAAGAGCGAAATCACCAATTTATACGTAGATTAGAAATTGGTGACATCAAACTAGTGTTGTAGACGTTTTAGTGTAATGTATTCCCGGTCTAACTCTGGGATCAAGTGATAAGGAGCTCACAAGACATGCAGACATCACGGACACGGTAAAAAAGAAAAATGCTCATAACGTTTCTTTGTTAGCTTTGCTAGTACAAATCAACGATCATTTTGCTGGCCGTCTCGTTTTTAGCAATCGAGAAATGACAACCCGCCATCCTTGGGATGTGGTACCGATTCAAGGTCCGTTTTGGCCAAAATTGATTTTTGTTTTAGTTGCTGTTGGCGTCGAAATCTGGAGGGATGCTAACCTCAACCAAGTGATCGAGCTATAGACCGTAACCGTGAAGGCACAAACGCCCCACTAACGTCGCAATGGATGTAAACGAAGCCCTTTGCTCTCATCTGTATTGTCCCAAATTGTTCATCCTCCATGTTCTGCCTTTGTCCGACGGACAAAAGGCGTTACGTAAGCCAACACATAGGAGACAGGTCGATTGGGAGCTATTGAATAGCATCGCCATACAGAGATGGATGTTGTTCCTCGAAGAAGTGTAAGGAGGCACACGGTGGCTGGACGTGTGCGGAACTGGTAGGGGCGAGTCTATCTATACGCCTAGCCGTGTCAATGTATAAATGTAAATGCAGTGATCATTCCAAGGTTAGAGAGGGGTAGATTCCTCTATTGGAATTTGTTTCTGAAGCCTCCTAACCGAAAGCGACATTTTAATCTTTGCTTCAAGGAGATGAAGTGAAATCTATTTGCTAATTGTATCACGCTCTGTCCTCAAACGGTCGTATAAGTACAATGATGTATTTGAAAATGGCCCCCCCCCCGCTTTCTCTACCATTTTAGGTATACCATTTGAAACAGACTGTCTATTAGACAGATGAAAAGGTGTGTATTCATTTATACAGCTAGTTCAATTTTATTGTAGAATATTTGATTACAGCGGTGTGCTCAGAATCTAGAATCAAATTTGTAATCCTCAAGACTTGTATGAATTTTGGTACGAATGCAATTCACTTTTTGTTGACTCTATTTCACAGTTCTCTTTTCAGTAATAAAGCTATGACACATTTCCGCTGGATTTACGTTATAACGAAGCTAATAATGGCTACAAATTGGGCTGCAAAAAGCACCACAATCAGAGACAGCATTAGTTTTATCATTAAAGAGTTTGTGACATTAACTTTGTGAGTGTTACAGTTTACATTTATGCAAATTGATTAATGAGTGTGTGCTGGCTGTGAGCATACAAGTGCGTCATAGTATCTTGTTGCTGTAATGTGAGAAGTATTACCATATTTTGTTAATCTATGACACTAGAGCATCATACCATTAGTACAGCATGATAGGGTACGTCTCTCACCTTAGGTTTCTTCCAACTCGCGAAGAAGGTGTACGCAGTCCGCTCTTGGCTCCATTCTGCGAGGTCTTGGGCGGCAACATCGGGGGAAATACCGGACGGCATCACCTTGTCAACCACGGAATCGTTGTCCTCATCATCCTCATCTCTTGTCTTTTTCTCATTTCTCTTCAGCCAATGATAATCCCTCAAATACTACAGAGTGTACGTGCACTCCGAGAAGTCTTACACAGCTATTACCATCTGAGAAACAAAGCTAGAGATGTACAGTATATAGCCCTACACTCTGCATTAAGTGTTTATGTGGGACATCAGAAGGCTGCCAACTGGAAGCTTGCAGAAATCATTCAACACCGTCAGTTGCTCATTTTCATCTGGTAAAAAAGTCCCGATAATCGTTGTCATGACGACAATCGAACTAAGCGACTTTGGTGCGGATCGAAAATACTCATATCACTTGAATGGAAGTCACCAAGACACGTGTTTCCCTGTAAAACCAATAAAAAGATTAATGCATCAATGACATAGATGTGTCAGAAATAATTTTGCATAATATCAATTCACAGCGAAAATGGCATGAATTACGTAGATTGTATCATACACACTGTACCCATATAGTATAACATGCTGTATTCTTTTTTTTTTTTACATATTACACGGTAGAATTTTACTCCAATTTTGCTTTACAATCGCTATCTATTTATCAACACACACAAAATGATGATGATGATGATGTGTATGTATGTGTGTGTGTGTGTGTGTGTGTATTCTGAAAACTTTTATTTTAAAGGTGGTGGAGCGATTGTGTTCAAAACAAAATATATAGTATGGAAATGTTTTACGACATACTTTTCATGTCGATAAACTTCCTAATCTTGCTTTGGCTATTCACATCTGACGGTTATTACTATGACTGTATACATTGTATAACGCAGACTTTGATCACATAGTTATAAACTTGGCAATTTGGTTTTTGCCGTATTTTTCAAGGAGAATCGTCTAGGAGTGAAAAAACGCTTAAAGTTTCAACAATGCAAACAGTATAGACCCAAACGGGATTTTGTTATTAAGAACTCGTGTAGGACGTAAGCAATTGATGAGAATACAATGACTCTAAAAAGACGTTTACACAATCATTCCGTTGCATACAGTCAGAAAACATATCCCTGCACTACAAAGTTATTATTCAATTGTTACTACACTAACAATGTGCATGAAGGACATGCATTATTTCTACTTGATTAAACAAAAAAGACAGGTGTGGGTAAGACTTCACTGAGTCAAAATGAATGGGAATTCGTATCCTGTTATGACGTCATCACCGTAAATACTATAGTTAATGTATCAACAATACGGTGCCATCATTCTATTCGGAGGAAAAACATGTAGAATTTCAAACTTTCATAACTTCAATATTTTTAGGTCGATTTACATGGAACCCTCACCACCATCTTGCCATCTTGTTTGTTTCATTTCGGACAACTTGAAATACTAGTGAAGTTCCTTGTTAAGACAGACAGTTAATCAGGAAGACGGACTCAAATCTTCTCTGAGAACAGTTTTAGGAGCAGTGTTAAGCCAGTACGCTGACACACCCCATGGAGGCTTGTATTTCATACCAAAGGAAGAAGAAGAAGAACTTAAACCTAATACTGCATTATTATGGTCTAGTGTTCGAAGCGGGAGCACTATCCTCTAATTTGTCTGCCTGTCATCTAATTGGCACAATTAAAGCATTGTTGCGTCATGCTGTGATATAGCAGACTATGCTGAATTTGTGTCAAGCCGTTTGTGTGCTGTGATGATGACAGAAGAGGGATTCTGGGAGTGACTCTACTATACATCCATGGACAGAGATAAGACTCATCCCTCAACTGCATGGGAATGGAGGCATCTAGGATAACTCTTATATCGGATATTGCACAAAACTGGGCCCCGTTTTATCAAAAGATCAAATCGATTCTAAATTTTATTAACATACAGGTTGCCATAGACTTATGATAGAAATCAACTATATAATCCAATATAACCCTTCATAATTAATACAGGGCCCTGGTACAATTAATTGACTGAATGCACAGTAGATCTGAACAATATAAATTTAGAATAAGATTGCACTTTTATACTCCCCTCCCCCATTCGGAAAAAAAAAATCTATAAACATACTTATATTTCACATGACGGGAAATCATTTGTTTTTAGCCATGTATATTGCTTATAGGGGATAGATAGTTGTCATGGTCTATCCTAGATTCTGGAGTCCTAGGTTACGCGGATTCCCAAGTCCTGTAGGGTTATTAGGGTATGGGTTAGGATTAGTACCCAATGTTATGGGGTACAAAACGAACTCTTTTGCGATTTCAGTTGTACAATGATACACCGAGAACACTCAAAAGGCCACCAGAGTGGCGCTCGTGGTGCGCTGCGGTAAACGGCTTACCTGGTTCGCCAAGGCTACCGGTGTGACTTTATTAGCTCAACACATTGCCGCTGAGAATCTTCAACCTGTTCAGTAGATCATTCCTATTCGTTTCATTGATTGAACAACGCGTGTACTTAGTCCACGCTCGAAATGTGTCTGACGTATTCCAAGTTATGCGGTGTAATCCTGAGAAGAGTCAGTTATGTTTTAAAAATAGGCCTTCGACACCAGCAGTAACAGCGGACGTTCACGGATAAACAACGTCGAAATACAAAGGAGAGCGAATCAGTATTTCCCCCATACACTTGTCGCTTCAGCGAACTTGTAAGGAGTCGCACTCTGTCCGTCGCAAGGATGAGCTACCTTTGCACCGGAGCTCACCCGCTGCTCGAGTGTCCGTTGTTATGCAAACGAGCTCCCAGCCTTGTCACTAGGTTTCCTATTATTCTACTCAATCTTCTCCTCTGCTCCCATACTGTCACGGCAGAATGGATGCCCTGTTGCGATAGATCAATTCTTGTTTAGATTTGTAATTAAGTCCTTTTCAGCAGTCACTTGCATTTTCAAGAGCATGAAAAGAATCTGTGCCGGTTGAAACGAATGCATTTTTTCCCCCGTATAGAAAAGCGGAAACCATTATTTTGTGCAGTGCAGCATTGCTATCGAGACATGTGTAACAGTAAACAGAAACCCAGTACACAGAGATCAACCTTTTCCCCGAGTTTGATCACACAGATCAAGTGAAAGTTAGCAGTGCTGAAAACCTATCGTCAAAGTTAGAGGAGTATATGAATTCATTTCAAATCCTGCAAAGCCTATAAATGTGACTTTCCATAAATTTGAATAGTTGCTTGCATAAATCGATAAGTTGTCGATATTAGTACTTAGGAACCATATGAAAATTAGCTTTTGTACCATGTTGTTGCACCATAATATGCCATGCGTATAATAATGGAAATTATTTTTGTAATGCAACACATTTGCTTGCAGTAGAATAGAGTTTATCCTCCTTGTTCAAGATGGAGATAAATATAACAGACATCATGTCATTTGTTGAGACAAAGTCACTCTGAGGTCCATTCTTATTGGAACACAATCCAAACCGAGACAAGAATGAATGCCGCCCTCTCTCGATGTCATCTAGGACAACTTTTAAACCCAAAGATTGCGGTACGGGTTGCCTGTAAACCCCCCCCCCCCCCCAATATCATCATTTGTAAGGACACAGTATTGATTGCTTTCAGTTGAAGAACACGTCTAAGTCCACTTAAATCCATCATTTATGTATCACTAGGTCCATGGATCAGTGTACCCTGAAAATAAACACACAACTGATATACCAGTATCATTACCATTATCAGACTGTATCATTACCATTATCAGACTGTTCAAACAGTCTGATAATGTTTACTCGTAGAGATAGGCCATTGATATATATATATATACAGTGTCTGGGTTATGTAAGGGGAACAGATATCGATTACGCGATGCTGTCAAAACAGTTTATCAGAAATCGTGGTGTGAATGAGGCAATACTTCATGATGCAGTAGTCACATGTGTAAGGTGCTTAGCATTCATTCAGTTGACAACATTTTACTGACATAAATGAATAATGACCGGTTATTGATAGTCAATTTTATATGCATGTAAACATCAACTTACCCTGTTGCCTTTACAATGACAGCATTGTAAATTTCGACAACAAAACAGAATCACTTTATCTATGATGGATCCAAAATATTGCCTCGAATTTGCAGAGTGTCTTGATTTGACACGTAATAGTAATCAAAGATAACAATCTTTGAGTATAAACAATAACCGTCGTTCATGAGTCCAAGTCAAGTTGAAGTTGCACATTGTTAAACATTGTTACAAAGCAAGAACAGTTGAATTGGGGTTGCGAGGGGTGGGAATTAATTGCAGTCATATCATTTTACATCACTGACTCCTTCTCCAAGAACAATATTGGTCGCAGTCACTTTGCAAACTGGATGAGAAGTGTCGTTTGGTCACAACTGTGTCTGAACTTTGTTAGAGATGTTTATGAACACTCCAAATAATGGTGACATCAAACTAC
Organism: Diadema setosum; assembly: GCF_964275005.1. Lineage (NCBI taxonomy): Eukaryota > Metazoa > Echinodermata > Echinoidea > Diadematoida > Diadematidae > Diadema > Diadema setosum. The sequence continues at coordinate 857,974 of NC_092697.1, read as the reverse complement.
ATTTTGAAAGAGGGAAATTATGCTTTAATGCTCCTCCTTCTCAGGTCCGATGAAAGTGTCTTTCAGTGTTTCAAGAGTAAACGGTCTGACCTTGTGTGAGAACGAACAACATTACTGCAAGCAACATCAAGAAAGGTCAAAGCAGTCACCTAGTATCAAGTGGATACGAGGGATTTCCCCCACGATCCCGGGGTAGTTCAAACCCTCACCCCCTCCCCTCCCCATCTCGCCTTAAAGACAAAATCTGCTGAATAGCTTCCGTCATCTAATAACACACCCTTTACAGTTGATCTGAAGAGATGTCAACGGCAATGATTACAATTGTTTCAAAACTTGAGTTTGTGACTATCTCACAGTGATCGGTGGCTTCCGATGGGGATTCTATATTTGGAATAATGGCGGGAAGAAACGAATGGACAGCAGGCACAGTGTAGCAACGATTCATATCCTTGCTGATTTTCCATCAGCAGTTTCCTCGTGTCCAGTACGAGAAAGAATGGCATCGAAACAATACATAGCATAATTATGCATATTGCACAGAGAGAGAGAGAGATGGAGAGAGAGAGAGAGAAAGAGAGAGAAATAAACATGCAGGGACGGAGGGAGAGGGGAGAGGAGATAAAATCAATAAGAAAAGGGAGGATTAATTTTTGGGTCAGCCGAAAATGATACAAGACCATTACAAGACCAACTCATTTGTCCTGGAATATTCCACTCTACCTTAACATGCAATGCTTGATATATCGGACAGCAATAATTGAAGGCGGGTAAATAAGTGAGAAGTCTTCCCGAAGTACTGAGTGAATCAAAGCAAGAGTTTCCTAACTATTCCTGTCTCAGGATCATGAATAATTGTGACACACCACATCACATAATCGAGGCACTTCCAGTTTCGATTCCATCTCCGTCCTTCTGATTCCAAGGAAAACCAACAACCTTATTACTTTTTTTTCTTAGATTGTATTCACGTACCTCTATCTTACTATCTTTATTCCACTGCACAGATTCTGTATATTCACGGATGATATGATTGTCAGAGGTAATAAAGTAACTCATTCAGTTCTTATAATTTTTCTTTTTTTTTGGGGGGGGGGGATATACGAATGAAGCTAAAACAAACAAGTTTTCATCATGTATCGACTCGCATTTTGTTGATGTACACATTAATATTTACAAAATATTAATTATGAAAATTGATTCATGTAGAGAATATCTTCATCGGCAGGGCATTATTTGATTCACCTCATGGCTATCAAAAACCTTACAAGTTCTTCCCTTTAATAGTAGGTGATGTTCTTCGTCTGTCTACGATATTGAGCAGTCGCAAAGGGCAAGATATTTAGCCTCAAAACAAAACCAACCTGTCACCTTTAATTTGACTCTAGGATGTTCTCTAATGCCTTGCCTTTGACATTTTGTCTGTAACATTCTTCTCTTCCTAGTTTCCACTTTAATGTGGGCTCTCGGCAACAACACTTGGTCTGGGTAGTCAGTTGTCATTCTAAACTGTGTGCATATCAACATCGTTGTCACCACAACCACAATCATGATATCAAGGACTTTTGCTTATTCTTTCTCATTTATTCTTCATTCATTTTTATAAGTCAATTTGTCAATAAGTTGTAATATTCTATTTCGTCTTTCTCTGCTTTCTCGTCTTACTATCATTCTCTCCCTTTCTTCCCTGCCTTCTCCTCCCTCTTCTTATCCTTCTGTGCCTCCTTCATTCCCTCGTTAATTTTTGTTATTGTTGTTTACCCCTTCTGCCCGTTATGAAACGAGTTTCTTAGGGGGTGATTTGACCCTACTTCAGACTTTTCAACATTTTGTCAACCAATTATCTTTGTCAACAGCTAGCCAAGGAAGGATGGTGGGTATTAAAGTGGGTGCCTCGATTGCAAGAAGACATCCTTTAGGGCGTTACCAGGGTGAAGGTCTTCAAACCTGTCACCATGGTTACGAAAAACAGAATGCCAAAGGAGATTTAAAAAAAGAAAAGAAAAAGAAGAACTTATCCATAAAGGTAGAATTGGTACATATATATTTTTTTTAAAGATTTTCTTTAGATATTTGATGTAGGTCATGAATGTCTCTATCCCCCTCTCTTTCCAGAGGCTTGTGTATAGTAAAACGTATAACTGGGATATCAATGTTTGATTAAGACATAAATGCAGATGTTAGATCACTGTAATTCTGCACAAAATGTATCTCAGCAGTGGTATGGACTCCACTGATCAGAATAATATAGACTAGCAGTCTATATAAGTCTTTCGATAATAAAGTTTCTTGCTGTTCCAGTAGCAACTTTTCAAGTTGGGCGGGAATCTGAATCAACCAATCATTAACGAGAGCGATGAAGACTTTGACCAATCACGACAAGTCTACTTTGCAGTGACAATGGCATATACTGCTGCCAGTATTCATGTCTGGTCAATATAACAAAAGTGTAGATTTGAAAATTTGAGCGAGCTAGAGAGTAAAACCAGTGTGATCTGGTGAAGTGATTCGAATCGTCCGGTGAGTCATATATCGGACGGGTCGACCTTGTCTTCCTTCGCTTCATCTTCAGAAAACAAAGCAGACGGTGTGGTAATGATCATTAAATTATCATCATTTTGTATTCTCGCTTCATTGAAGACCTTAAGAAATCATCTCGGCGGAGCAGATGAGAGAAACTCAAAGGAAAAGGTGCATCGAATAAGATTGCATCGTAAGAGAAGCAGCTAGTCATTAAGCGAACGCCCATATGTGTTTCATCGTGGTGTATGACTGTCTAGATGTGTTCGCTCACTTTGGACGATTTGGCGCGTCACACTTACCCCTGTACCCCGCTGAGCAGCGATGAGGAGGACTTCATGTTCGATAGGACGGTATTCTCATTAGCAACATAACCCCTTTCGATCTTTGGTGGAAACGGCTCATGTACTCGAGACATTTGGATTAGTGATGCGCAGCGTTTCTTGGTAAACTTTTAGTGATAAACACAGTCAAAAGAAGTGCAGTAGTGAGAAATACACTCGAATTGGATAGACTGCAATTCTTAAAACGTGTAGGCTGCTTGCAATTTTGAGCAAAGCATATACAAATGCTCACCGAATTTAGGAAGGAGAACTAAAGCAAGTTACTCAATGCGAAATAGATTTACGTCACTGGTGAGAGAGAGAGAGAGTTTGATATATTTAATGTTTATCGCCGATTTTTGGAGATACTCGGAATCTAGTAATCATCATGGCGACCTTTCTTAGGTGCGTCATCATCGTCGGGATCATAACTGCCGGACTAATCATCGATACTACAGGTGAGACTCTTAAAGAAAAGCCGAATCGCCGCAAACTTTAATTTGATCCTTTACTTTGTTTTGTTGTTGTTGACTGCATAATTATAATAAGAGTTTCACACAAAGGCACATACAATGCAGCATCCTATGCTGGTCTTTAATGAGACTTTCTCACCTTAGGGCCTTTGACAATGGGAGGCAAAACACAACTGAAAATGATGAAATGCATTGTTCTATTCAACGGCTTCTATTCTTCGATTATTGAGTAGTTCAAATCAAGCACGTCAAGAGAGTTTTCGCAGGTATACGAAATTATATTCTGCCCAGGTATAGACAAACAACCAAATTTTTGACTTTTATTGTAAATCATCTATAACAAGGAAGTGCAAATCTGCAATGGTCATAAAGAATCTGTCTTTGATTGCAGTGACCACGAAAGACATTGGTTCCCGAAACGACGTCATCGCTTTGTGATATAGACACCTATCACTATTTGACGTCAACCTTCTAAACTATGTGACTTTTAAATTCTTTGCTTATCTAAGTGAAATTTTAACAATTTTTGTCTAATACACCTCTAAGTCATTTGTTGAAGTTAAATGGAACAATGAGCGGACATCCCAGTTATCTTATATGTGCTAGACCGTCAATTGGCACAGAAAATCTTATACCATTGCACACACTTTCCAAAGTCCTTATAGGTACAGAAAGGGTTAAGTCAGATCACATGTACGAAGCTGCTTGATCGCTGTAGGTGTTTGATATGAATCGGAAGAGTTACTTTGGTTTAATTTCCCGAACCATTAGGATGTGGATAACCAATGGATAAGAAACGTACTTTATGTATTGCTCTTTTATTAGCAAAGGGAAAAAGATGGAATGAACAATGGCTGCCAATATTTACATATAGTAATCATCTCTTGACATGAGTCAGAGGTTTAGCTCTGAGAGGATCTTATTCACGGCATTGAACCTTGTAATCTCTGTTCAACTATTGCCATTCGTCACCCTCTTCTTGTTGTTGTCTGATTAGTTTTTAATATCTCGGTGTCAACTTGATTGGCAGTCTAGCTCCTTGGTAAATGAGCGGGGAGTCACAGCACCCTGCATGAACCCTTGTCATGGTTACTGATTACATCGATCAAGCCAAACATTCGACACTTAGAACTGATGATTAAACGAATGTAAATTACAAATCAATATGACTAAGTGTAACTTAACGCTTTGAGTCCCATTTTTGAATTGTTTATACACAACTAAAGTAAAATTTTAGTAAGGTGAGTATAAGAGGTTTAACATCTGAAAACATTCGTTAGACTAAATACCATGCAGTTCTTGACTGTAAACAAAACAAAACAGCGCAATATTAAATAGCATAAGAAAATTTCCTATGCAGCAATACATGACTATGATCACGACGATTTACGCTCGGCATGACCATGTGAAAACTTTGATGTTTTTAGACTTTTTAGATGAATGGACTGATTGACCAATTGAAGTTCGACTGTTTGTTTTTGTCACCGAATTTTAGCGTTACATCCTGATGCAAAGGCGCCATCTCCAGACAAAATATCGCTGAAGTTTGAAAAGTTTGCTTATGATATTGAAAGTGATACAAGAAGTGCTTTGATTAATTCAATTTCTTATGTACAACACGGATAACCTTAAAATTTCGATAAGATAAGTTAAGGGAATAGATTGTATCACTACAGAGAAAAAGGTCAAGTGAATATCGGAAAGCGGAGACGGAGAGAAAGCGGGGAAACATTAGAGTAAAGGGGAGGCGGAAATTTGGATGTGAAGGTTAAAGGTCATAAGACGCCTGTACCGGACATCCCCGTCCCGAAGGTTCTCAGTCCATGGTGACAGAGTTGCTCCTTAGCAACGATGGTCCCTCTCTCAGGGAAATTCTACGTCAGCGAAACAATAATTTGTTTTCTTAATAATAATTCTTTAATGCAGATTTCTCATTTGTGAAACAGACCCATTATAACCTTATCAAAATTAATGAATATTGTGCCAAACGCGGCCTCCCACCATGACAAAGTCCCGATGGATGATTAGTTCCCTGAGTCAGTAAATGTTCCGTTGTGCCCTGATATCCACTTCTGTTTTTATTTGCCAAATACGACAACAGGATTGTGAAGGAAAATTTTATATGTAATCAGAAACATATGTTTTGATTGGATCACTGCCGTGGGAGTGACTAGATCCGATTGGTGGACGGAAAAGGAACTCGCGCTCGAAATGGTGCAGACAGGGCCCGTTGCCTTGACAACACTACCGACCCCAACCCCCATCCTGGCAAAAATGGATGATAACGAGCATAGTGAAAACATGGACCTTTCTTTTGACATGTGTCTTTACTGTTCATTTGTATATAACTCCATATGTATTAAAAAGTGTAGAAAGAATTTATTTGCAAAGTTACAAGCTTTCTCTTATAGCACTGAAAGTTAGGGTTTAGCTAAGTTAATGGTATTTATTCAAGCATAATTTCACTCAGATATATAAGTCTTTATCTATTTGTTTGGTTATTTCCTGCATCCCTTGTCACCCTATGTAAAATGATCAGATTTAATGTGTTATATAGATGGCATAGTGGCTGTATCAAACAGAATATTATAACTTTTTTATTGGGGGAGGGAGGGGGAGAAGGGGTTAGTTGTCCTAAGACTGAGGGACATTCTGTTACTTTTGAGATTTACACAATGATTCCAGTGATTTTGATGTGTACTCTGTACTTTATCGTTCTCTGACTTATCATAACAGCAGTAGTCATATAGGGATGATAGCATAATGTAATGTACTGGAGATCTCTACTGCTGAATTGCTCCTACTACTATTACTACTACGGACTGCTGCTGCTACTGCTATTGATGTTGGTTATGATAATAATACCAATGATAATTCTTACTTTATTATATTTACACTACTTTAGAACTAAGTAGTATTGATAATAATAGTTCGACCTCTGTTATACGGAGATCACTTTCCCGGATCTCATTATTATCCGAAACATAACATGACAAAGGTCGTCTTTGTGTTTTCAGTGCAAAACTTTGCTGAAAGTATACAAAAAAAAAGGGGGGGGGGATGAGAAGCTCTTGACGTAAATGTCGAACAGTATGATACGATGTATATCTTATATATTCCAACCAGAATACTGTTACTGGATGGAACACAGACCAAGTGGTAGATTTATTTGTTTTATTTGTGCAGTTGTTCAATTGAAATCAGTATGACAAAATCAACCATTCTCATATCAATATATAAACAAGAGTACCCAAAAGAAATACATAGAAATACGTGTATTATAAGTACAGACATTATTCAACAAATAATGTAAGGGCCTATAGTGAATAATCAAAGAGCTTACAGTGCATCACATAACTTTGCCTACTCTGTTTTTATGACAAACAGACATTGTTTTGTTTTCTCAATCAGGAGTCTTGAGGATTCTCCCTGTAGGCAATTGTTGCAATGGCATTGGCGAGTTATCAGTCGTGTTAATTAGTCGTGTTTCTGTGAAAAGCAAAGGAAAGAAAATGCCATTTTATCTTAAGACGCCTCACTGCCTAAAGATGACAAGAGATTCGTGTAAATTTATTATGATTTGACATTTCCCTTTCTTTTCACATTGCTAGGTGAGGTCGTCCACCTTGTATCACTATCGGTCAACTATCACTCTCCTGATATCGAGCGACGATCCGAGTATCGATGCTACAGGAGTCAAGTAGACTCGGACGCTGATATCACCTTCGGTCGATATATCGCCACTCGATCGAACGAGACTGGACCACCACGCGATGTGAAACTGAGGGATTACCCAAGGCTGGCTCGCGTGTCTAGATTCACTCGACCCACAAAGGCCATGGCCTACGGAGTGTTTTACTGTCAGGGTACAAAGCCTGGCAAAGAAGCAACCAATGTCTTGTCGTTCTTCATGCGATCTGATGGTAAGTGGTCTTCGAGGCGCACCTCCGACGGGAGGAGGCTCTGCACGCGTCCGTACCTACCTGCGGAAACATTTGCAAAGACAGCCTCCTGCTGCTGTCATATAGTTGTCTCAATCGCTGTTTTCAATTCATCGACCATTATTCAAGATTACAGAGTTTTTCATTGAGGAAAATCAATCCGAGTTAGAGAATCTAAATGGTCAAAGAAGAAGTTGAACAGTTGAACAGACAGAAAATGCTACATACACTTGTCATAGGTGGCTCCCGTGTTAAGGTGGGTCGGCCGTCATTGTACGATGTGCATGTCATCGTTTAAGATTCTAAAGCAGATACTTTGAGCCTGTTTGAATAAGTTACATGGGCATACACCAACATCCGAGCAGTGTCTTGTCTTACCATTGTGAGCGATGACACCTCACACTGGATTGGTTGGTCGGTGTAATTTGTCCACCACTCGACCTATGAATCCTTCTACTCCCATGCAGCAGAACACAGTTATAAAAAGAGAATTATATACCTTTAAAGCTCTAAAAGATCGTTAAAATACACTTCACTTTTATTTTGTGCGACAAATTTTGAATGTTACACGTTCAATACATGTAAATGAGACACTACTCTAACCCTGCTGGAAAGAACACAGCGTCCGTGTCCCACAACGTGAATCACAAAGTGAAACACGGTGTGAACACATTAAATTCGAGTGTTTTCACGTACTCGACTATGTGAAGACATTCTGAACATACTGTGAGACACTGTGTTCTTTCCAGTAGGGCACATACACATAACATGCACACACACACACACACACACACACACACACACACACACAATTATACTTATGTCCCAGTATTGTGGCTGAACAGTTTTGATAATTGGCAAAAACACACGTCATCACTCTGTTTAGATATTCCAGCCTTCGATATTTGATGTTCAGCATATACAGCAATCTTCAGGTAGTGACATGCATTCTAAACCTTGTGTCACTCCTGGGTGCCTGGTATACCAGAGTCTCGGGCAGGAGTAATGATGCAATACAGCAATACTCGTAAAGAGCTATGTTTATTGCTAACATTTCAGTGGATTCTCTGTACGTTGAAACGATGGAATGTGTATCCATGCGCAAACGAAGTGGGTCTTTCGCTGATACACCACAACAGTCTTATTGACACAGACACAAATGTATCTGGCAGCAGAACCAGCAAACGGGCAATTTCATTCATTGACTTTAGTCGCGACGACAACGATACTTTCTTCCATTCCCAAGGGCGCCACCAGCTTTCCGTCAGAGTTCTTCGGTGTGACGTCATAAAGCCATCTGCACACGTCATCGATGCAGTTCTCACGAAGCTCGTCCGGAATGAACTCCAGATGGCCGAGAAGAGTTCGGATTTGAACTAAAAAAGGAGATGAGAGAGATTTTTTTTTCTTTTCGTCTGCCTTTAAAGTTCATGTCTCAAAGCAATATGAAGGAATTACATCTGAGGTGGAAATAGACTAATGTCCTTGACATTCATGTTATGATTTTGATATTGTGATGTGGCAGAGCCCTCTGGTAGAGCAGTGGCAACCCTGAAGAGGCTACCCTGGATAAAGATGACTTTGTCATTTATTATCATCATTATATTCGATATAACAATGTTTAAACTAGTAACAATATCATCTGATATAATATGAAACTACCATACATTTCGAAGTCAACGTCGACATGTTTGAAAGGAAATGCATTTTCATAGTCTCGCTACTCATCGACTGCAATGAACAGACTTTTAGAAAGGCGCCGAATAATTAAATCGACTTCTAATACATGATCAGTACCCAAACACGTGATCCATCGCAATTACACGGAAGCGAAACCTATGTCAACTAAATGAGAAAATTAGACTCACGTCTACAATTTTAAGGTCTGTCGGAACGTATAGGGGAAATTGTTTTCATTTCGGTGACAATTATCATAAGTATGAGATCCACCATGTCGCACGACATCATGCGTAACACAAAGAGTGTACTTTGTTGATAAAAGCCAAGTGCCTCAGGGCACTATAGGAACACGTGAATAATTATCTTCACCTTTTGCATAATACGCGCTCCAGTTCCGGTCAGAGGTCATGACTAAATCAGTATGGAGGACGGTAAAACCGACTGACCGGAACATGTTCAGGAAGTCAGTCTTCTTTTCCCAGTCTTTCCTTTCTCGCACGTATCCCTGCAAAGTGTGAAATGTCCATCGTGTATTGAAGCGGCAGGTAATCTTATGGGATAGGCTGTTTCAAATGAAAAAGAAATCGTTCTATTGCAAAAATTGTACTAGGATGTGTGATAGTGTGAAAGTAAGATGATCGGATCGTGGCAATGCGTTCCGCAACAGATATAGAACAGTTTATTGTTCTCTTACTGTATACAGAGATAGATTGATAAGTTTGTGTCTTTCTACTTTTTGGAAATATGCTATGAGCAGTCAGAGTGCAACAATTCAGATGGTTTGACATCGGCCCAGGCTCTTGCTTCGTGGATGACAAGTACTTTGCACGGGATCATTTTCCATGAATCCAAACAGTTGGATAAAGAAAATTATCACATATCTTCGGGCAGAGCTCTAGAGAGCATTGAGACACAATGGTCATGCCATATCAGCTACAAAGTACTATCATTCAATTACCACAATACACTCCGAGCATGATCTCCGACACGTAGTACAACTTGAATCGTGGACCCTACATGGACTGCGGTGCTTTCACTTCCGTTTGCACTTGCAATTATCCGATATATAATTCTTGTAAGAAATATACTTGTAACGTTAGATTAAAAGGGCATGTATCCCTGTGCAGCACAACATTTGCAAGAAACAAACCCGGAAATGCACCTACCACGAGGTACGCCCCCCACCTGGGGTGTCTGCGTAGCCACGAATCACAGGTTTCCCCGTAGGAGCAGCAGTTGCTGAAGAGCTGCGATTGGAGATTAACCCCAAGGAGCAGGGCCCCGCCTGGTTTTAGGCACCGGAAGATGTTCTCCAGTACGAGTTTCTGGTTTCGACACCATTGCAGCACGAAGAGAGATGTGATCTTGTCGAATCGACCGGCCCAGGAAGGGAAGGAGCTCCCGAAGGTATGGGCATCGCCGACAACGAAGTCGATGTTGGATGCCGAGGAGTTCTTTCTCGCGAGTTCGATCATCTCGGGCCAGGCGTCAAGACCTGAACAGGGACAGTGATTTTGAAGCAGTGTGACATAATATCAATAGTATAACATACACAGTTCGGCAAAGTGAATGTGCACAATAAGAAGATAATTCTTCACTTTTCATGCACTTTAAAGTATGTAATACTATGTTCGAAGCTCACAAGTACGTATTAATAATGTGCAAGTCTCGTCAAAATAGAATGAGGAAATTATCAAAGAACTGGCATAAAAAGGAAACGATTCCTTATACCCATTGTTTATATCAATGGGAAAAGTGTGAGGTCGTCAGCGAGAGAGAGAGAAAAAAAGAAGGCCTGAGGAAAACAGACATGCTCACCTGTTACTGATTTCACCTTTGGCGCAACCTCACGACAGAAAACCCCTGGGCCGCAGCCGACATCGAGGACCTCATCGTCCAGGGAGAAGTTTAGGCGGTTATTGGCTAGTTCGACCACGACCGGCTCACACTGACCCCAGTGAGAGCTCACCGTCTCGAAGTACGACCCGGATCTCATGGCCGACGAGTTCATCTTTGTTCGACGAATGTATGGTGCCTTCATAGAACACACCCCACAGTGACAACGAACATCTGCTGTCGCCGTCTGCTCGATGACACTACCGAGCATTCGGCCGACTGCCATGCCTGTCCTCAAACGATTCATCAGTAGATTTCTCTGCATCAAGATAATTAAAGGACTGATATAAGGTTCATAAATATAAGATACATGTATACCTTTCGCTTGTATTATATACCGTACAGTATTTTGGACACATTCTGATTCGTACCGTGACTAGTCGGAATGATGCAAATCCTGCATGTCGAGCGGCACTCGTTTCAAAAGTTGGAGGCAACAGTGTATAATGAATTGCAGGCACAAGGACTATAACTTTGATGGTCAGTCAGTCTAATACGAAAGACTAGGACCATTCAAGGATCCCAGTGTACTCACAGCTGACAATCACCGTTGGAGGAAAACGAGGGAACAAGCTTTTCCTTTTCGAGGAAAAGTGGTATCACAAGGGAAGTGGATTTGTATTAACTAGTATCTCTGGATTGAAGATTAATTCCAGACTGTTAGTATAGTGGCAATGGGGTATTGTGTATTGTAACCTCTGTAAAAAGTATCTCATGTACGTAACTAAGCAGCATACGATTGACCAATCGGGATTTTGTGCGTCTGTTCACAAGCGCGTTCCTCCACATTTTGTATTGTTGCATTTTGAACAATGCGCGTTACGCAACAATAGCTAAGTGCGTTATCACCGCAGCTGTGACATCAAAATCAGTGCGCAAAGGCATCAAATTGCGATATGATATCGGTTTATTTTTCTTGAGTGATCCGTATGTTATCCACATACGTAAGCATGCAACGTACTAATTAAAGGAATGAAACCTAAATATGCAGTACTAATTAAAGGGAATGAAACCTAAATGTGGATGTGGACTGAGAGGATGCAGCAATATTAGTCAGTGTTAGTAGAGCACATCAGAAGTTTAAGAAAAAAAAAAACAGACATTCCGTCCAAGAACTATACATTTTTTTAAATTTCGGTGCCATCATCGCTGGAAGTGAAGACAAAAAACATCTTTTGACGTCACGCATGGATAATGACATAAATAAGATATAAGGAAAATTCCACAAAACTTCGTATTTAATGGAATTACACATTCACTCGGCTTATTATTGAAAGAAAACGAAGAATTTGACTCGCAAAGGGCTGGAAATCTATACCGGATACGGCCCTTCAACCTCCCTTATCCCCGCCCCCTCTTTCTTTTCTCTCCTCTCTCTCCCCTTCTTCCTCTTTCTCTTTGTCCCCTTCTCACCCGTATTTGCATCCACTACTTACCTTGTTATTTTGTATGCTCTAAGCACACCAATATGCATACTTGCGACTTCAAGGACTCAAGAATTTGAAGTCATTGACTGAAAAGTAGATAAGAAACGATAAGCTGTTCATCTAGAACTCTACTGATAATAGTCACATCAATCCAGCTGTCCAGAGCATAATTATTATTGTCAAATTATAATCACTATGAATTAACAACCATTATCATCCCGCAGCAAAGTTTCTGTCACGCGACGGAACGTTCACGCGCACCGTCAACGCCGGAGAGCGCGGTATCAAGATTCTGATGACGGCCATAGCGCAACCGGACCGAGCGAGATCGCCGCTACGGTGGCGATTCAACGGCACCGATGCACTCCGACCGGACAAGTCCAGTGTTCTCAAGATACGCCGACCCGTGACGCCAGCTGACGAGGGCGTGTACGAGATCTTCTACCGGGGCGAGCGGGACACGGCCAGGGGTGGCTTATTCCGACTAATCGTCAGAGGTACAGTGCATACGGATTGTTGTAGGCTTGTAGGTCATGAATCTCCTCTGGGGAAATATTTGGTAGCCCTATAGAAAGAAGGCCTTCTGAATCGCATATCCCCTCGATTTCTGTATCCTTATCACTGCAAGATGTGATATCTCTATAAAAAACAAACAAACAAACAAATGGCACCTTTCAAAATTCTCTAGGAAAACATCCTACTTGAAATTCATGGAAGCTGACAAAACAGTATGAACATTTGGACTTTGCAGAACGTCGTAGAAAACGCAACAAAATTATTAATCCCTCCATGAACAGATCAAAATCTCAATACCGCTATATAGATATATTATTCAGACCAGATCTATCATCTTCTTTACATATTCGGTCCTATGTCGGCACCTTATTATAAATATAAAAACCAACTGATATTTTCAGCAACCCCCCCCCTCCAAAAAAAAAAAAAAAAAAGGTAATCCATTTCCATATAGCATTTATATACCAATACAGGTCATTCCCTGCAAGATCCTATAATCTGCTTGGACTCTCGCGGCGTCTGTCTTGGGGACATCTCAGGTCCTCGAGGTCGATTGATGTAACTGACCAACAAGTTATTTCTGAGCCACAGTCCTAATCCCAAGCATAGTCGTGCAACTCGACAATACACGCTCTATAAACTGGCCAGGGAGCTACATTTTTATTGACAAGTGACTTTTCTTACTGACATCTTACAGATTGTCCCGCGGGAAAGTGGGGACCTCCGGACTGTTCGGGAATATGCGACATGTGTTACAATGGCGGTGTGTGCGACGACAAATCTGGGCAATGTATATGCCCCAATGGCTTCAAGGGACCAAACTGTCTTACAAGTAAGTTCTAATGTCGTCAATGACACATCCCTCATGTTAACCATGTGATCGAAACAACAGCACGCGATGTGTGGTCATTAGTTTGTCAAACAAGGGAATATTAATTCATTGATCATCTTGAATAATCATAACAATCACTTAAGCAGCAGCCATGTTGGCATCCGATTCGGTAGTCATCTGTTATTGTGTAGCACGTATGCTGGAGGAGATAGAGCAAAGGTGTGTAAGGTAGACATACAGCTGTCCTGTTTCATTAGGCATACCGATTTCATGTAAATAATGACTATACCTTATTGAGGGGTTGGAAATATGTGATCAAGATAATGTTGTAAAATAATGGTATAGATGTTATACCACTGATGTCAGTATCGTTTTTTAGTGTGACTTTGACTTTTAACATTATTATGTGTTTCTGTAGAAAAGCACTATGACAGTATAGACAGTAGAAGAGAAGTCTTCAGTCTTCACACACTGATTCACACATGAATCAAGATAAATACAAGTAAAGTGCATGGAAGTTTGTGATGTCATAATAGGTAAGATACTGTGCTTAGAGGAAATCTACATACTATGTACTAAACTCTGTTCGCAGTTTGTGGCGAAGGAAGAGAAGGGGGCAATCGCTTTGGCCGAGACTGCGAGTTCAAGTGCTCGATCGAAAACGACGAGCCGAACGCCTGCCGAGGCTTTCTTTTCTGTCTCCCGGACCCGTTCGGCTGCTCGTGCGACCGAGGTTTTAGGGGCCACGATTGCTCAGTAGGTGGGTACAACTCAGTAGCAACAGTTTTGTTGTTGCTGCTGTTATTGTTGTTGTTGCTGCTGCTGTTGTTATTGTTGTTGTTTTTGTTTTGTGTGTGGTGTGATTATGTGCTCTAATGGAGCTTCGATACAGACCTGACCGCAAATCAGCTCGTATAGGGCCTGCATATGATACGGAATATCTGCTCCTTTGCGTCCACAGTCTTAAGACGTCGCTAAATTTCACGAAATAAGCAATACGATGATAACGACATTTTGATAACTTTTTAGGTAATATTCATCTGCCATTATCCAACCGAGGGGACTGCTGGGCCATTTTAAGACATAAAAGACGTGACAATACTTGAACAGAGCGCAGTTTAATAGAGATGTGCGGCACGCTGGGTCGCAAAGCTAATAAGCACCTAGCCATGCTAATCAATGCATTGTATATGCACTAACAAACTCTTTCTATTTAAACATGATATTTCATCAGCATGCCTACAGGGAAAGTACGGCGCGGGCTGTTCGGAATCTTGTCACTGTGCATCGGGTGAGTGCGACAGATTCACGGGAACGTGCCGAGGGTTGACGAAGGAGTGCTCCGACGGTTGGTCGGGAACGAACTGCCAAAGTGAGTATGTCAGATCGGATGATGTTCGTTATTCCAAAGGAATCCGAAAATGAAATAAGGTTCCGAGGGTTCGATATTCAGAAGGCTCGATAATCCGAAAATAAAACATGGTTCGTTGCTCCGAAAATTATAATAATGTGCGGATAACGGTAACGTTCGGAATTACGAAAATTATTTGGCTTTCGGATTAACGAACCTTCGGACAGTGTCGGAATAACGAACTGTGCACCGTCAGATCTACGTTAAACTCTGTAAGGTGAGTGCAAAAATGGGATGAGGAGTGAAAGTCTGAAAGTCAAGGTAACTATCAAAACCTGTTGAGGTATCCTAATGAAACTTGGCATGTATGTGTATTAGGGGGTGAAGTTGTGCCTATCAACTTTTGGGTGCACATGCTCAAGGTCAAAGGTCAAAAGGTCAAGGTCAAATACATAAAATTTCACTATTTCCACCATATCTATTGAATGCCTGAAGATATTTTCTGGAAACTTAGTGTATATATGTATTATCCAATTAAGACTCTCTGGTCAAAGTTTGGGTCATGAGGTCAAAGGTCAAAGGTCAAAAGGTCAGGGTCAAATACATAAAATTTCACTATTTCCACCATATCTATTGAATGCCTGAAGATATTTTCTTGAAACTCAGTGTATACATGTATTATCCAATGAAGATTATCTGGTGAAAGCTTTGATCATGAGGTCAAAGGTCAAAGGTCAAAAGGTCAAGTAAAAATATTAAAACTTCTTTTTTTTTTCTCCATACCTTGTTCAAATTGTTCAAGGTATCTTCATGGAACATAGTATAGGCCTATACATATACTGACTGGAAGTGATTATCTAGAGAATGTAGGGTTCATGGGGTCAAAGGTCAGTGGTCAAAGGTCAAGTGCAACACCTCAAAATTTTACTATATCACTCCTATCATGCAATGCCAGCAGGGTTATTTTTTTTACACTTGGTGTATGCATACATGTGTAACCTAATAGAAATTCTCTGGAAAGTTTTTTTTTCTTCTTTTTTTGCCTCAAAGGTCAGAAGGTCAAAGATCAAGTGAAAGTGCTGAACTAACTTTTTCCTCCATATCTCGGAAGTGGCTCAAGTTATCTTGAAACATAGTACATATTATGCATGTTCTACCTGAAAGTGATTATGAATTTTAGGGTCAAGGGCCAGATGAAAATGGTAACAATTTACTATATTCAATTCAGAAATTGCACTTTTTCTGCACACCTGTACCTTGAAAATTACTCAATGCCTAAATGTATGAATGGGTCAAAGTCGAGTTAAAGTCCTTAAATCCCTAGATAAATGCTCTCCTATTCATCCAATTAAACCTAGGTCAAGGAAGGTGAACATTCAACACATTTGTGACAAACTTGTCATTTCAATATTTTGCCAATTTTGTGGAAATGTAATCACACATTGTCCACATGTACTATCTAGACCTATCGGGAAAATCATGCATTATGGCGGAGGCATACCAGTCGCCAAAGCGAGATTTCTAGTTTAGATGCTATCACTTGAATTGATGAACGTATCTACAAGCATGATAAGTGACTGTAGGACCCTGGCAAACGCTTAATCTGACGTAGTGAAGGTGTGCACATTCCTTAAAAATGTAATTGTTTTCTTGTTGAGAAATTTAGTGCAGTATCATGGTATGCATGTATTGGAAAGAACTCGACCATCATGTTAAGAATAAACCTTTGATGCCATGTGTCTCTTTGCGTGTTCAATCCCTTAAAATCCCCCCCCCCCCCGACAGTGACTAATTATAGGGATGTATAAGAAGGGTGACAATACAAAATAACAAAATTGATAAATTGCTGGGACCATAGGAAAAAGAATTAAAACATGAGGCTAAATCATGCACATTTTTATTGTAAATATATTCAGAAATGAAGTCAGCTATACTGCTATGGGGAGTTTCTTGAAAAGAGAGCTACCAGTGTATGAAAAGGAACGTTTTTATGTTCTGTTTTCGAGTAAGGTTTTGATAAAGAGCTATTCTGAGAATATCGTGTTCGGTAGCTGTTATGAAGCTGAATGCTGTCTACCGCAATGCATGCAAGACTGACCTCACTGAAATGGTCATGTTATTTACGCTATTCAGTTGCCCAAGAACAGAGTTGAAAGCTCGAACCTATGCTGACATGCATACAAGCTGCAATAACAAGATCGTAACAGTCAACAGCATTTTTCAGGTAAACACAGGAATAATGCAGGCTGAATTAAGCCATAGCTCGCTCGTGACAAGTTCTAATACACGCCATGTTATAGACATTACAGAGTAGAGTAACAATACTCACATAGGTGTTGTGAAAGACTGTGAATAATATGAACTAGGCTGAAAAGCCATCACCGATAGGTAGTCAGTGACGTCAACACCTACCCTCCCACTCCCCGTGGCCCACGCCTTTCCATGGCCTATACGAGCTTCTACTTTGCTATTCAACTTTGCTATGCAACTATAGAAATTGAAAAGCAAAGTTGCCTGTTTATTATAAGTCTTGGCGTAATGTCTACATGTGGCGGCAATAGTTGAGAAGGACTGTTTACAACATTTGATTTGAGTTACATACGCTTTCAGGCTACAGAATGTATAGAAAAAGAGAGGGAAAGAGTTGTTAAGAGAATGAGAGAGAAAGGGAGAGGGGAAGAGAAAGGGGGGGCATAGATCGTGTACAGACGGTGTTGCCTCTTCATAATAGTCATTTATGATTGAGGAGAAAGAAGATAGAAAGGAGCGTTAGGCGCATATCTAGATTTCATTTTCATTCCATTTGATTCATTTATAACAAAGATAACAATTACAGTAAGAGATGCCAACATGCTTTTATAGGCCAAGATTTCGGTCCGTTTGATGGACCGTCATCTGAGCTGCGTTAACATGATTAACAAAAGAAAAAAACTTTCTTACAGCAGCAGTCCGATTTAGTAGCAATTAAGAGTAGAAGAATTACAACAGCGTGTAAAATATGTAGTATAGTACAGTATAGTCTAGAATAGTATAGTATAGTATAGTATAGTATAGTATAGTATAGTATAGTATAGTATAGTATAGCATAGTATGGTAAGTTATAGTACAGTATAGTGTAGTATAGTGTGCAGTATGATATCATAATAAATATAGGGTGAGAAAGCATTAGGTTTACTAACCTAATTATGTAAAACAAAGTCAGGGCAAATATTGAGGCAGAGTAATGTGGGGAATATGAAAAGATGCGAATCGAAGGGTTTACCTTTAGTAGATGTTGCTGATAGACTGGTGTGTTCATGGGTGCAAGTTCAGGTGTGTTTGTGATTATGATGTATACATGCAGGGAAACTAATATCTTTTACAATATGAGATCAGTGAAGCGGAGAGACGTTTGTTTGATGCAGTGTTCATTTCATATTAGGGGTTACGAGTCAAATTGGATCAATGGGGCTGGACGGTTCTGAGTTTAGCGATCCAGAACAAGCTCGTGGCAAGATTTGCAGAAAGTATTTATCCTGGTCTGTCAGGATCTGTCGTTACACTGATAGAATGGACATGACACTGATTGTTTGTCATGCTTTGATGTATATGAAGTGAATTAATTTATCAAGGCGAACCCTCTGTGAGGTGTGTGCGTGTATGTGTATGTTTGTGTGTGTGTGTGTGTGTGTGTGTGTGTGTGTGTGTGCGTATGTGTGTGTGTGTGTGTGTGTGGAGAGGTGTAAAATCTATTGTGGTCAATTATCGACCATCAATCTCAATCAAATAGAATGGTCCTAAGCCTGGAAAAATATATTTGAGACCTTCACTTATGCATGAAATAAGCATGCTATAACTAAATACTAGTATAGTACTAGTAATCTGTTTTAACTAAGTCCATCAGGTGTAAGACGTTCTTAGAGTCCAGATATTCGGAAGGATATTCAAGTGCCCGTACAAATTTCATATAAAGTGAGTAATGCAGATGATTGCTTCAAGATACAAAGCTTTCGCTTTTTCATTACTGTCTGTTTTTGCACTGAGAAACTTTTAACAGACAAATAACAAATTCCTTCATCAGTCTTGGTGATTGTTGCTAAAGGCTTGGCCTAGTCTCAGTCGGGGGGTAGTCAGGGTCACCTGGAGGTCCGGATTTCCGGATGTCTGTTTGGGAGTTACAGCAGTGGGTACCATCTGTCGGATCATCATCACCGGAGTCATCCGAGCTGGGATGGGTGGGCCGTCTGGGCGGTCGGCTTAATTGAGTGAGATACCGTCATCGTTGTCATCCACACTAACAGGGATGTCAGGAACGGAAATATCTGGATCAAGAGATTCCCTTGTTGCTTGAAGGTGGTCCCTATTTCTTTGCTATGTGTCTCTACCAAAGTATACTTTGTAGGACCTTTCATCAAGTCATCATGTTTTCTTCAGTCTTATTTAATTGTCTGCCTGGCAGACTTGTGTTGACTCTCTGGACTCCTGCGACATCCCTTGTCATCACTTACCACACCTGTAATATACTTACTAAGGATGGCATAACTTTATTTGTTTCAGTTCCGGCGGTCTGCCCCCGAGGTTACTTCGGACAGAACTGCACGGATAAATGCAATTGCTTGGACGACAAGTCCTGTGATCGACACACGGGGGCGTGCTCCAATGGGCAATGTGCCATGCACTACACTCCGTATGACGGCTCGCTGGTGTGTGAAGGTGAGGGAGAGGATTTTGGTCCGTCTCTATTTCGCTACTGATGAATCATTACAAGTAGCCTCGTGCTAAGTCAATATTCTGACACGCAGCTGATTTCAGCCATGTAAAATATGAAATGAATCTCAGAGATTTGTAAACCGTATTTAAAGGAAACATGGTATATCATTAGCCTGATCAGATTGTGTTTTATCTAAACCTGGTTGTTTTTCATGTCATACGAATGAACAATATTGAAAGACCCATTGTAGTAGTAACCATAATGACATCTATGGAAGTTGATCTATACTTGACTTTACTTTCATTTTTACTTTACTCAAATCCCTCTTTGCTGCCGGAAATAACACTACCAACAGGTTAGCAAGTTCGTGTGGGTTTCGTTGACCTTGTAATTACTACTACGATTGAAAACACTAGCACATGATACGTTCATCCAGGTCAAATATCAAATGCGTAGCGTCACTTCGATGTGTGTTAAGGCAATAATACTGTCAGCAGATGTAAACCATCAAGTACTGTGTGGTTACTAGTAATATGGCCAAATGATGGCTATAATCCATGTCTGAAATCTCTTACGAAGCCTGTAGAGGTCTTTCCCACGGGCGTGGCTGCAATGTCGTGTGCCGCTGCGAGAAGCCGGCCTGTGACGTCGAGACGGGGTTGTGCAGAGGCAGCTGCCTGGAGAACTGGTTACCACCGCACTGCGTCAGAGGTATGACTGTATGAGTTCATTACCATGGTTACCATGGTTACAGAGATGATGGGTCAACTTCACGGTTCCTCCTCCTCCTCCAAAAGAATGTTTATCTACTCTTTCTTTGATAATCTTACGGAAGACCGCAAGAATGAGAGCGGTATTTTGGAATCTGTTTGATAAAACCTCTGCAAGAAACCTAAGTAAATGCCTCGATTGATGATTAGCTCAGAACAAAAGTTTTTTGTTTCTTTCAGCATTCGCCATCGAAAGAACTGCTGATTCTAAGTTTATAAATAGTCAACTTGGGCTTGGATACGATTCATTCCACCCTGATGATGAATTTATTCAACATTTATTTTATCAATAAAAATTAGAATGGAAGAAAAAGAATCTTACTGCCCTTGGTTAAAATGTAATCATGCTATTTGTAATCTCATGACTTGAAATTTGATTGATCGTGATGTAAAAAGCTGACGTTCCAGTCATGACTGCTCAAGGGAAATTCAATCATTGACGCACTAGCGCTGACTTCGTTTTCTCATCAGGTGTTACGAAGCTGGAGAGTAACCCACAAGTAAATCCGGGTCAGCCTTCCAACTTTACTTGTCACGTGACCGGAAGTCCTCCACCTGATCCGGAGTCCGTGCATCTCTCCGTCTTCGGTGCCAGGATTAACGAGGTCAGGGGGATAACGAGGAGGAGCGCGATGACCACGGGTTCTGACGTCGCCGTGGTGTTCGATGTCGAAGAGGTGGTGCAGGGTGGTCGTTACAGCTGCGCTCTCGTTGAGGGCAGTGGAACAGCTGTTCTAGAAGCAGAGGCCTCAACGTTTGGTGAGAATTTATCTTCGTCAGAAGCAAACATTACTTAACTTAGAATACAAATTGTACTTTTATTTTTCGCAGTCCCTGTATCAACATCAGAAGTGATACACTTATTGAGGACGGGTTGTATGCAACCACATGGTTCTTGAAAGCAAGAGATTAATAAGCAGAAGGGTGAAGATGAGGTTTTGGTTTTCTTCACTTTGTCGTAATTCGTAAAATTGCAATTGCTGATCTACATTTTAACGTTTGTCTAAAATAAATGTAGATCAGAAGATCTTTAAAATTTCATTTGTACAGAGGGCGGACAAATGAAAGAAAACTCATACATCTCATGATTCATGTTTGCTGCTAAGGAGTGCGCTACACATTGGTTTTCCATGAGTTGATTCCCATGATCAATTCAAGATTGTAGATAGAATTTAGGTAATGCGCCTATTAAAACCATGTTGTTCGAGTGTTGCAAACCCTCATGAAAGTAGATTAAAAAACTGGAAATTTGTTTAGGCGAAAAAGGAAAAACAAAAGAAATCTCTCGGTGAACGATAAATACTCGAAGGGCTAGGAGACCTGCATAGAAGAACTGATGACGGCTAACACAAGACATCAGTGACTGATAAGTTCTTATGGAAGACTGGATCATCCTAGACCATAACAACAAACATTATTTAATGAGCTCTTGTTTGCAGTGCGTAGGATGAATCAAGTCACTGATTCGCATTATTCGATGACATGGCTGTCCGTTACTCCTTCAAATAAGAATGTCTCGAAGAAAACGTCATTGCATCATTTTTTCTTTAACCGACATTTCTATTTCAGATTTACCCGTCGTCGCTAAGGCTCCCAGTGTCACGGGTATTGGCCAACATTACGTCAAGTTACAGTGGGAGCCATGGCGAGCCGAGACTGACGTCGGGGATCCACCCGTGATTGGTTACGGTGTATTCTATCAGGGAGAAGTGGACAATGCTTGGTGGGAGGTGGTCAACGTGACGTACGGTGAGAATCTCACTGCGACCGTAGCAGGGTTGAGGGAAGACACCGTCTACCGCTTCGCTATGGCCGCAGTACGGGAAGGACCGGGCGGTACTGGAGACCCTGGCCCAACAGTCGACGTGACAACGCTGTGTGCTGGTATGAGGCTTTGTAGTTTGGGTCAGACCTAATATAGAGCTCATTGCGCTTTTTATTCAGAGCTTAATCATTGCATAATCATGCTGATTATGCCCTAAAAGCCTCAGATGATTTTTTCTTAATGAGCAGAAGCAAATGACTATCTGTTTCTTAAAAAACAAAAGTAACAATAATAATTTGCAATAAACATGCGTGTTCTAATGAGGTCTTTAATTCAGTGTTTTCTCGAACAATATTCAGATCATACAAACACGCCAGTCGAATAACTGTAGTCGATAGCAACTTAAAGGGATCGTATAGTTTTGGTTGAGACCTAATTTCAGGTTTCTAACATTTTTTTTTGTTGTTGAGATAATGAGAAACCTCTTATGAAATATGAAAGAGCTTGTAAATCAATGAGGAATTCAATGTTTATTTGATGAAAATTGGTTTTGAAATGGCTGAGATATCCAAAAAATAGCGATTCTAATGAAGTGTGGGACCCACACTTTATTACGATCTCTTTTGCTTTACTTTATTTTTTGATGTTTCAGTCATTCCAAACCCGATTTTCATCAAATAAACTTTTAATTCCTCTTAAAATGGTATGCTCTGTACTATAATTATCATAAGTGTTTTCTTGATATCTCGCAAAAAGTTAAAAGCCCAATTCTCATAAAAATTCTCATCTCCATCAATCCTGTTATATCCCTCTAAATATAGCAACTTAAAACACACCACTCTTTCAAGGATTTACGCCAATGCCACTGAATCATTTCATTTTTATCCTTTACGTTTCACGCCCAGATCCAGATATTTCTCAGTTTCAAGCGGCTCTCAGCTCAAACAACCCTCCTCGTCAGCTCACTATATCTTGGCAGGTAAGACATGTGTGTTACTTTATCTAACCTGAAGTATAAACGCAGCATAAAGAGCTGAGCGCAATGTGCCACTCTCTGAAACAAAAGAGATGAAGGAAATGGAATTATAGAGGAGGGAGGGTATATGTGTCAATTAGAAAGTCGATTATAGGTCGGTACCATGGTCTTTATGAAAAAAAGAAGAATCTATTTATAGATCAAGATCAATTGTCAGTTTAGCCTTACAGTTTGATTTCAAAACCCATGCACCTATGACGTTGTTTCAGCGAACCACAACGAGATGACTTCAAAACAATGTCACAGTGTGAAAACGAATAGAATGTTGTGATCAGCTGACTTCATGAGACAGTGATTCCAGCACAATGATAAGATTTCTGTTTATCGCCGGATATGACAATTGTTAGCTTTCATGATATAATCATAGATTTGGTAGTTTCTTCTGCAAACGTAATATAGGTGCAGAGTGATGACGACTTTGCCAGATCACGAAACTCTTTCCATAGTGGCTAAGGTTGGAAACAATCTGAGCAGTATACAAACATCGCCAATAACTTATCATTCATATTGATGGCTTGTCTGTCTCCAGAAACCTCCCCAGAGCGCAGCTCGATGTCGCAGTGGCTTTACCAACGTCACCATCCACTACATCGATACAGCGACCGACGGAGAGCGCACCGAAGTTGTCGATTTCGATGCTACCCCATCCTGCACTCTGACAGGCCTGGGAACATACACGGAGTATTCACTCTTCTTGACAGCAGCAAATAAAGACACAACCAGTTCAGCCAGTGAATTGATCACTGCAAGGACTGCAGAAGAAGGTAAAGCCTGTCCCAGTACGTATATTTGACAGGGTTCCCGGAGATTTTCTGTAGCAGACTTGCCCACCCGAAGGAACTAATAACCAAGGACTAACTTAACTTATTCGGTGATTCGTTGGTAATCAAAAGTATAGAATGACTGTAATGTTCAAGTTTGCTCTGGGGGACTCGACCTGTAGTTTTCTTGTCTTCACATTTTACTCACAAAATGCACTACTTCTTGCGTATGACGTATTTCTGAATTCTTAGATTATGTAGAAGATGTGATTCTATTGTCTGTTTGCGCTGCTTGTTGTTCGTTACAAACAGACCATATCTACAAACAGTAAATACTCCAATTTTGAAATGTTTAAGTTATCAGCACGATCAGAGCTCTCATCATCAGAATCATCGAAATATCTGCAAGATCTCTGGTGCCACTTGTATTAAAGTATTTAGTGTGACCATTAGTAGTGTGTACCAAAGCACTTTGGTAATTTGAATAGTTATTGTCTTCATGCAGGAAAATCAAATCATTTCACATTAGCAACAACTATAGCTAAAAAGACTAATTTTATCTCATACTCCTAGACTCCAGGGTTTAACAACTTTCGGGGGTTACTATGGAATGTTAGCTGACCTGTCATCTCGCTATAGAGCATCATGTACACAGATTCTTGTCTACCAAGATAGCTGCCAGATCTTGTGAAAGGACTTCCCATTAATAGTATTGTCTGATTTGTGGATCTTTTGTCTGTATCATGCTATTTAGTCCCGCCTGTCCCGGATGTCGTCCGTGTGGTCGATAGCTCGGTAAAGTCCCTTAAACTTTTGCTGAAAGCTGCACAGCCCCTTAACCTGAATGGTCGGATCTCTGCGTACCAGGTTGAGTATCGACGAATACACCCAGACCCAGAACCGGCGGGTAAACTCGTCACCAAAAAGACCACGATGGGCGAAATTTTTTACGTCATCAACGATCTAACACGTAATACGACCTATTCAATACAGGTACGACATGTAACGTGCTCTTTTCTTTTCTTCACTATCATGTGACTTCACTGTGACGTCTTATAAGATGTCGTCTATCAATGTCTATAGTCACTCTTTATAGAAAGTAGAGCCACATGTTAATTGAAAGCTGGTTTTGCATAGCTATAACTCGTTCAGATGCTGATTTTAATCTTTGACGTAAATGAAATAAAGTAATCCGTGTATATATGTTGTTGTTGTTGTTATTTTAAAGATCGAAAGAAGAGAGAGAGAGAGAAATGGGGCCCTATACAAATAATTTGCCCCAGACAGCACTTATAACATAAAACAAACATTATAGATCTTAAAGAGATATAAACAAGAATATTAAATGCATACCAAGTCTCCTCGAGGGAGCTCATATCGTCTCCACGAGGGAGCTCATATTGTCTCCACAAAGGAGCTCATAAAGTCTCCACGAGGGAGCTCATATTGTCTCCATAAAGGAGCTCATATGATATTGATGAATACCTCATATTATT